>NW_016814921.1:131570-139845 GCF_001698545.2 Rhinopithecus bieti | reverse complement strand
TCAAATTTATTTATATTATACATAAATAAATTTATTGTTT
This sequence comes from Rhinopithecus bieti, assembly GCF_001698545.2. Taxonomy (NCBI): domain Eukaryota; kingdom Metazoa; phylum Chordata; class Mammalia; order Primates; family Cercopithecidae; genus Rhinopithecus; species Rhinopithecus bieti. The sequence goes on along the minus strand of NW_016814921.1, from coordinate 139,805 downwards.
ATAAACAATAAACAATAAATATAAACTAATAAACATAATTTGATCCACATGTTTAATTTAATTAATAAATATAAATTAATATGTTTGGTTAATATAGGTTTGATTTAAATAAACGTAAATTAATTAAACATAAAATAATAAATTATAATTGATGAAATTTGACAAATACATACACTCATGTAACCATCATCCAAATCAAGATATAGAACTTTCCATTATCTCAGAAAGTTCTGTTGCTCCCCCTTTTAGTCAACTTCACCCTCAAAACCCCCCAAAGCCTTCCATCCCCCCAAAAACTCTGATTTCTGTTATCAGCTTAGTTTTCCTATTCCTGAGCTTCATGTAGATGGAATCAGACAGAAAGGTTTTTCTTCTGTCCTGCTTCTTTTGCTGAACACGTTTTTGAGATTATTCCATACTGTCGTGTTCCTTTTTGTTGCTGGGCATCATTCCATTATATAAATAAACGGTAATGTATTTATTCTTCTTCGATGGACATTTCAGTTGTTTCTACACATAAATTTTTAAAATGAGTAAACTGTATAGAAAGGTTAGAACATTTTTACATAGTAGAGAGTTTTCTTCCTGGAATCAAAATTACATTCCTAGCAGATTATCTAAAAAGTTGGAGTCAGATTCTCTGTTTATATCCCACAGACTCAAGATAAAAATTTGAAGTCAAAGGAGACTGTGTTTTGACGCTCTTTCAATCCCTATCCTGAGTCTTTAAATGATAAGTACAAATGTCTTCTTCAGAACTCTTCTTTTGCATATTACTTTTGTGAATATTGGTTAGATAGCCCACTCAAAACATTCCTTACTGTAATCATTTTTACTGTGTTTCAAAATGAAACAAATAAAATTAGGTCATGGGTATTCAAAACCCAGGTGAAGCTTGAGTTAGGAAGACTGAGCATCCTAAACTTGAAACTTGGGCCTAGAATGTCAGTCACGTTGACCTCTGTAAGTAAACTTTGGATTAGTCATCTTTTGTTCTGTAATAAATCATCTCAAATTTGGTGGCTTAAAACAGTAAACTTTTTTTTTTTTTTTTTAATCTCACAATTTCTATGGGACAGGAATTCAAGAGCAAACTAGCAGGGTGGCCGTGGTCCTGGTTTTTCAGCTTGCAGTTAAGATATTGGGACACTTGGTCAAGGAGGAGCCTTATGAGAAAGAAAAAATTAAGAGAAGATGGTTGCAGTGGGTTTTGAAGGAGTAGTAGGAGTTCACCAGGTGAACTAAGAGAATGTAGGAGAGGGTATTCAAGCAGGCAGGGGAGATAGCATATGCAAAACGAGGGATTTTTTTTTTTTTTTTTTCTTTTTGAGACAGAGTCTTGCCGTGTTGCCCAGGCTGGAGTGTAATGACGTGATCTCGGCTCACTGCAACCTCCGCCTCTCGGGTTCAAGTCATTCTCCTGACCCAGTCTCCCAAGTAGGTGGGATTACAGGCGCCTGCCACCACGGCCAGCTAATTTTTTTGTATCTTTAGTAGAGATGGGGTTTCACCATGTTGGCCAGGCTGGTCTCGAACTCTTGACCTCATGATCCAACCACCTTGGCCTCCCAAAGTGCTGGGATTAGAGGCATGAGCCACAGTGCTCAGCCAAAACCAGGGATTTTTATGTAGTTTCTTAGCAAGAAAGCAGAGGTGAAGGTTGGAGAGAGGAACATGGAAAAGTTCAGGAAGGTCATTGTACATCTTGCTAAAGAGTTTCGACTATTTTTCACAAGCAATCTGGATCCGCTAAAAAAAAATCTGTTAATTTGAAGTATGGAATGACATGGTCATATTTGTGTTTAGGAAAAAAGCAAATCTTAAAGCAATTTGGAAAGTAAATTAGAGAGAGAAGAAATTAAGAGCCCAGCAGGAAACTTGCAATACAAATGGGTAGGAGGAGGCTAATACAAGCTAAGAAAGGTGTTGTTAGAATCTACTTCTTTAGATGTGGTGATGGGAGAGGGAGAGGTGAGGGAAGATGAAGGACCCAGAAATACTGCCAAGATTCTGGTATGGATGACTGATCAACAGTGATATGTTTAACCAGGACAGGAACTGTGGGGAAAAAACTAGTCTTGGAGGAAAAATGATGAGTTAGGTTTGGGCATGTCTGAGTTAGCTATGGGATATCTTGGTTGAGATATGAGTAGCAAGCAAGCAGGTAGATATATCAACCTAGAGCTCAGGAGAGAGGTCTGAGCTGGAGATGGGGGTTTGGAAGTGTGGTTTGCTATGCTCAGGCCACTGCAGGCTGGGTGACATGGTTCTCAGATGCAGGTGATTTTGCTTAGCAGAGTACATTGGGCAATGTTGGGAGACACTTTTGTTTGTCACAACTGGAGAGGGAGGGTGCTAATGGTGAATAGTGAGTAGAGGCTGAAGATGCTGCTAAACATCCTACAATGGACAGGACAGCTACCCTTACCTTACCCTCTATTCCTCAACAAATAATTATCCAGGTCAATATGTCAATAGTGCCATGGTTGAGAAACCCTGATTTACAGAGGCAGGAAATGCTTCATTTTACTTCGTACTTCAAATTAACAGATTCTTAGCAGATCTAGATTGCTTATGAAAAATTTTTCCAGGAGATATTCCACTAGATCGTGTGGGTGGGAGCTGCCATGGGGTCTGTGACCTTGCTGCTTCAATCTGATTTTTTGCAGTTGAATTTTAGAAAGATGGCTTTCATGGAGCTGGTGGAATGAAAGACTGAGCTAACTATGGCTGTATTCCTGCCACAAGCAGAAAGCTGGTCACTGGCCTATGAGAAAGGAAGATGAGACAGAGAACTCCGAGCAGGTCATCACAATTCCCTTCACAATTTTTCTTTATTTCTGTTGTTGTTGGTTTTTAAAATTTCTGTGAACTTAATATGGGGATGTCCCATCAGTGGTGCCAGTAGTGGTGCCCTCTTCACTGGAAAGATTGGCAGTGTGATTTGGGCTTTGTCCAGCCTACATGGCCACCAAGCCAGATTTTCTGATCCTTTCAGAAATTGTATGAACTACCTATAGTCCTTTAATAATTTTTTTGCTGAAATAGAATGGGTTCTGCTGCTTATAGTTAAGGATCTTGCCAGACACATTTTATACCTAACCTAGCTTGATTTGGGTTTCTTTCACTTGTGGCTAAGAGGGTCCTGACTTAAACAGGTTTGCTAATTTGGGCTGAAAGGAAGAAGCTAGTGGACAGAAACATTTTAAACACATGTGAGATCAAGATCATAATCCTGGGCTGGGCGTGTTGGCTCACACCTGTAACCCGAGCACTTTGGGAGGCCGAGGTGGGCAGACTGCTTGAGTTCAGGAGCTCAAGACCAGCCTGGGCAATGTGGCAAAACCCTGTTTCTACAAAAAATACAAAAAAATCAGCAGGGTGTGGTGGTACACGCTTGTAGTCTCAGCTACTCGGGAGGCTGAGAAGGGAGGCTCACTTGAACCTGGGAAGTGGAGGTTGTGGTGAGCCAAAATGGTGCCACTGCACTCCAGCCAGTCTCAAAAGACAAAAAAAAAAAAAAAAAAAAAAATCATAATCTTGGAGGATAAACCTTAAACCTTAGGCAGAGAGGCCTCTCACCCTTTGAGCAAGAAAGAAGGAGGTAAGCATGAGTGTGGGCAAAGATGAGTTTGTAGGTGTAAGATGAAAAACCAGGGCAAGTTCGCTGAGTCAGAGTTAAGGCCACCTGCTGGGGGAAAAGGTGAGGGCTGGGATCTGAAGGATAACAGTGAAAGATTAAAACTATCATGAGGCATAGGGAAAGAGCTGAGCAGGGACATGTTGAGTAAAGACTGGATAAGAAATGCTGATGACTGACAAAGATTCTTTGCTTGGCCAAACTTTAGTTAGGCTTTTGAATGTTCTCCTAGGCCCATGTGTGCACTTCTTTATTTTTTTTTTTTTTTTTTTTTTTTTTTTTTTGAGGTGGAGTCTCTCTCTGTCGCCCGGACTGGAGTGCAGTGGCCAGATCTCAGCTCACTGCAAGCTCCGCCTCCCGGGTTTACGCCATTCTCCTGCCTCAGCCTCCCGAGTAGCTGGGACTACAGGCGCCCGCCACCTCGCCCGGCTAGTTTTGTATTTTAGTAGAGACGGGGTTTCACCGTGTTAGCCAGGATGGTCTCGATCTCCTGACCTCGTGATCCGCCCGTCTCGGCCTCCCAAAGTGCTGGGATTATGTGCACTTCTTTATAAAAATCCAGTTTTAGTAAGTGACACTGCCAAGGCTCTTTGGTAAGAATCCACCACCCTTGATACTTAATCATCCTTGATATCTAATCAAAACTTCCCTCACCATTGTTGGTGTCTAATCACCTCGGCCTGCCTTCAGCAGGAATCCTGTTAGATTGGTTCAGCCAGAATTCCCCCAGCCTTGATGTCTCCTCATAGCAATTTTCTATCCACCAATGCCTTGCTCCCTGCCTATACATCCGCACTTATCACTGATGCATTCAGAATGGAGCCCGGTTCTATACTGAGGTCCCGCTTTCCCTATTGCAACAGTCCTGAATAAAATTTGTTTTCATCACTTTAACTTCTGCCTGGCTCTGGTTTTCTTGATCATGACCTCAAATCTGTCAGAAGGCCAGTCTGTGGTATGGTGTGGTTGTACTCAGTAGCCGGCCCTTGTGGGCAAGTGATGGTGGGGTACGAGTCAGCAGGGGTGTGAAGAGAGCTGACTGGAGTGAGGAGGATGAGGACAATGATAAGATGGTAAATTAAAGAACTCAGTGCTGAGGCCATACGTTGGATAAAGAAGAAACTGAAAGCAGTACAAAGAGTGGTAGGCTGGGTGGAAAAAGAGGGGCTGCTGATTTGGATGAAGTCAAGGAGTAATTATTGCTGATGTGGTTGGATAGTGAGAAAACATGGACAGGAGGAATCAAAGTGGGAACGGCAGCGTCCAGGGTGCGAGAGAGTGACTATTACCCAATTCCCTTCACCATCTTTTAGAAGGGGAGTCTTCATCTCCTTTCTCAGACAAGATGCCTTCTCTCTGTCTCCCTGTTCCCTGAGCCCGCATTTCACCTCACTCAATAAGTTTGCATGAAGGGGAAAAACTAGCACTGTGGTTAATGCAGAATATATGTGAATGGTGGCCGGGCACGGTGGCTCACTCCTGCAATCCCAGCACTTTGGGAGGCCAAGGCGGGCAGATCACGAAGTCAGGAGATCGAGACCATCCTCGCTAATACAATGAAACCCCGTCTCTACTAAAAATACAAAAAAATTAGCGGGTCGTGGTGGCGGGCGCCTGTAGGAGGCTGAGGCAGGAGAATGGCGTGAATCTGGGAGGCGGAGCTTGCAGTAAGCTGAGATCGCGCCACTGCACTCCAGCCTGGGCGACAAGCCAGGCTCCGTCTCAAAAAAAAAAAAAAAAAAAAAAATATATATATATATATGTGTCTGTGTGTGTGTATGTATATATATGTATATATATGAATGATGATGCTAGGCTATCCCAGAATCTCTGACACTTTAGAATTGAAAAAATCTTGGGGTCATAGTCGAACCTCTTCAGTTACGAATAAGAAAACAGTCAGGAGAGGTTAGTGTGTTGTATCCAAGCTCACCACGCAAATTCTTGGCAGCTCCGAGACTAGAATGGAGGCTTCCTGACTCTCAAGGCTAAGTTCTTCCCATTACATGCATTGATGTCTGTGAGGCCAACTTCTAGGATGGACACTCACACACCCCCACACATACGTACCCATCTGTGCGGGCCTTTCTTGTATACTTGTGCTTGTGGCTTCTAACATCTACATCAGCATGTTTGTGATTTTTTTTTTTTTTTTTTTTTTTTTTTTTTTTTTTGAGACGGAGTCTTGCTCTGTCGCCCGGGCTGGAGTGCGGTGGCCCGATCTCAGCTCACTGCAAGCTCCGCCTCCCGGGTTTACGCCATTCTCCTGCCTCAGCCTCCGGAGTAGCTGGGACTACAGGCGCCCGCCACCTCGCCCGGCTAGTTTTTTGTATTTTTAGTAGAGACGGGGTTTCACCGTGTTAGCCAGGATGGTCTCGATCTCCTGACCTCGTGATCCGCCCGTCTCGGCCTCCCAAAGTGCTGGGATTACAGGCTTGAGCCACCGCGCCCGGCATGTTTGTGATATTGTGATAGAATAAGAAATGTATATTTGGTTTTTGTTTCTGGTTCCTGGCACAGACCTCCTAAAATCTTTGGGATTTTCTGGGTAGTAGGTAGGGTGAGAGGAGCATCTTTTGTTATTCATAAGCCTCTTCCAACCATACTTGAGTTTATGCTAAGGAGTTAGCTCTTAGAGGACGGGAGATGGTTGCCATAGAAACCAACTATGTGATTAAAGGGTTGGAACTTTGAGCCCCACATCTCTCCTATGAGGAGGAGAGAGGGGCCAGAGATTGAGTTCCATAACCAGTTGCCCATGATTCAATCAATCATGCCTATATCATGAAGCCTCCATAACAATCATAAACAACAGGCTGTGAAGAGCTCCTGGGTTGCTGAAGGAAAGGAATTGCTGCAAGGGTGCCATGCCTGGAGAGGGCCTGGAAGCCCTGTGCCCCACCCCCATGCCTTGCCCTATGTATATTTTCATCTGACTGTTCATCTGCATCCTTGGTAACATCCTTTATAATATACTAGTAAATGTAAGTAAATGTTTTCCAGAGTCTTGCGAGCCATTATAGCGAGTTATCAAACCTGAAGAGTAGCTTGTGGGAAGTCCCAATTTATCCTACAGGTGACAACGTGGTACTTGTGACAGGCATCTGAAGGTGGGGCAGCAGTCTTGTGGGGTATGCATTAACTCCAGGTAGTTAGTGTCATAGTTGAATTGTAAGGCATCCAGTTTGTGTCTGGAGAGTTGGGAATTGCTAAATGTGAGGATCAACTCCACACATTTGGTGTCAGAAGTGTTGCATGAGAAGAAAAAAGTTTTTTATTTCTTTAGAATAGTAAAGTTGGGTTTCTCCAGAATAACAGAAGCAATAGGATATGGAGATATGTACATAATGAGGTATATTATAAGGAATTGCTCTCATGATTATAGAGACTAAGAATTCCCACTATCTACCATCTGTAAGCTGAAGACCCAGGGAGCTGACAGTAAAAATCTGAGGCCTGAGCCTAAGAGCCTGAGAGCTAATGATGCGTGGATTCCAGTTCAAGTCCGAAGGCCTGAGAAACAAGAGTGCTGAGGGTAGGCATGAGCCACTGCACCCGCCCATAATTTCTTTTTCTTTTCTTTTTTTTTTTTTGAGATGGGGTCTTGCTCTGTCACCTAGGTTGAAGTGCAGTGGCAATCACAGCTGACTGCAGCCTTGAATTCCTGGGCTCAGATGATCTTCCTGCCTCAGCCTCCCCAGGTAGCTAGGGCTACAGGCACCTACTACCACCCCTGCCTGATTTTTAAAATTTTTATTTTATTTTTTGTGAATAGGGTCTCCCTATGTTGCCCAGGCTGGCCTCGACCTCTTGGGCTCAAGTGACCCTCCTTGCCTCAGCCTCCTGAGTTTCTCGGATTACAGGCACAAGCCACTGATCCTGGCTAATTTTAGATTATGAGTGGGATGGATGGGGACTGAATCATCAGCATGGAAAATGAAGGTGGGATTTAGTGGTGAGAGCTTTTGGAAGAAAAAAAAAAGGGGTGAGAAATTTAAACTCATCTTCTTGTTATTTTTAGGCATTAAACAAGTCAGCACATTTAATCTTAACCAACATTCCAGATAAGGAAAAATCAAATCATTGTCCAAGGTCATACACTAGTAAGGTCATAAAATAAAACTTAACCTAACCAGGGATGAGTTCTTTTTGGAATTCAGAATGCTGAGAATGCATTTATTCCCCTGGCAAAGTTCTCTCTTATAAAATTTCCTTTTAACTTTTTCAAATCTTATTTCATATCCTTCTTAATATAAGTAGTTTGCAGTTAATAGCAACCTTCTTTTAAAAAAACCCGGTAACCCTATACTGTAATGCTTTCAATGCATTTAAGGGAGGAGACCACCCCTCATACCGTCTTATGCCCAATTTCTGCCTCTAAAGAAAGAAGAAGTAAAAACTAAAAGGCAGAAATGAAATCCACAGGCAGACAGCCTGGCGCCACACCCTGGGCCTGGTAGTTAAAGATCGACCCCTGACCTAATCGGTTCTGTTATCTATAGATTACACACATTGTATAGAAATGCACTGTGAAAATGCCTATCCTGTTTTGTTCCAATCTAATTACCGATGCATGCAGCCCCCAGTCACGTACC
>NW_016814921.1:94149-130122 GCF_001698545.2 Rhinopithecus bieti | reverse complement strand
AAAAAAAAAAAAAAAAAAAAAGAGACAGGGTCTCACTTTGTCTCCCATGCTTGAATGCAGTGGCACGAGCTCAGCTCACTGTAGCCTTGACCTCCTGGGTTCAAGTGATCCTCCTACCTCAGCCTCCCAAGTAGCTAGCCGGGACTACAGGTGTGTGCCACCACACCCCCCTCATTTTTGTATTTTTTGTAGAGATGGGGTTTTGCCATGTTGCCCAGGATGGTCTTGAATTACTGAGCTCAAGCGATCCACCTGCCTCGGCCTCTCAGAGTGCTAGGATTATAGATGTGAGCCACCGTTCCTAGCCTTTACTGCTTCTTTTACTAATAGTGTTGAGAATCTCAATCACACTTAAAAATTCTGCATGAAAGATTCCTATGTGATATTCTAATTATTTACCCAAGATCTACATTCCAGTGTCTTGCTAGGAAAGTTCATTTACATTTTACTAGATAAATACAAATGTTTTGAATAAAAACAATGGAAAGATATCTAAAACTGAAAATCTCCTGAGGAGTGTCTGCTTTTAATTTCATGGATCTTTATAAGGGGATAGTTAGCACTGTTAGCTCATGATGAGTTTCTGAAAGATACCTGGACCTGTTGCTATGTCTGAATGTGTCCCTCTCAAATGGATATGTTGAAATCCTAACCTCTAAGGTGATGACATTTGGGGTAGGGCCTTTGGGAGATGATTAGGTCATGGGAACTCCACTTCATGATTAAGATTAGTGCCTGCTATGGTTTGAATGTGCCCTCCAAAGTCTATGTGTTAGAAACTTAATCCTCAATGCAACAGTGTTGAGAGGTGGGCCTTTAAGAGGTAAGTAGGTCATGAGGGTTCTGCCCTCATGAATGGGAGTGGGTGAGTTATCTTGGGAGTCAGTTCCTGATAAAAAGGATGAATTTGGTTCCCTTTCTCGTGGTCTCAAGTGCTTGGTTTCCCTTCCACCTTCTTCCTTCCTCCACAGGATGACACAGCGGTGAAGGCCCTCACCAAATGCTGGTGCCATGCTCTTGGATTTCCCAGTCTCTAGAACTGTGAGCCAAATAAACTTCTGTTTTTTATAAATTACCCAGTGTGTGGTATTTTTATTTCAGCAGAAAAGGGACTAAGAGTACCATTAAAAAAAGAGACCCCAGAGAGCTAGCTAGTCTCTTCTGCCATGTGAGGTTACAATAAAGATGGCTGTCATGAGGAAGTAAGCCCTCACCTGACCCCAAATCTGTGCAATCTTGATCTTGGACTTTCCAGCCTTCAGTCTGTGATAAATACATTTCTGATGTTTATAAACTACTCACTTCATTCAATTTTGTTATGGCAGCCTGAACAGACTAAGAGACCTATTTTCTCCAGGGACACTACAACCACTTTAAATCTAAAGAGCAAGAATGGGGAGCCACTAAAATAAAGCTACATTCCAGTATCACTGCTGGGATGTAGAGGTGATGGTGGAAAAAGACTTGGCAGAGTCCGCTGAGGAAGGCAGCCTCACCTCTATTCTCACCCTGGGACTTTAAGACATGAATGAGTTGAGGCCAGATAGGTGGCTTGCGTTAAATTCCAGGTGATGGTTTTACAGTTCTTGGCAGATGGGGATCAGAGGGCCTGCATGTGGAGAGAAGGGTAGAGGGTGGGGGTCTAGGCTAATTGTATGTTGATTGGGGCCATTGATGGTAGACTCTGGATAAGGAAGACTAGGTGGGCAGAGGGGGAATGGCACCAGGAAGCATCAGGTTGGCCCCCAAGAGTTGGACCTGCCATCTCTGAGAGACTGGCTGGCAATAGGATAGTCCTGCTGCAGTGGAGCAGTGGGTCCAGAGGAGGTTATTTCTGCTTTTAATATAAAGGTGGTTCCTTAATCATCAGAATAGGAGCTGAGAATGATGGTGAGGGTTTCTGAAAGAAAAAAGAGCTGTGGGGGAATGGAACCAACCCTTTTTCACAGTTTGTTAGGCCGTTTCACAATTAGCTTATTTGAAACTAGCCTCCACTCTAGATAAGGAAGCCAAGGATCAGAGAAATCACATAATTTATCCAAGTCACATCCCTGGTATGCAGGCAGAGTAGGGATTTGAATTCAACTGTCTCTGTCTTCAGAGAGTGTGCTTTTTCCAGATCTTGTCTGGAAGACATGATGTTCCTCCTTTCCCTTTGTATCTAGCCCCTACCTTACTCCTCAGCCACTCTCTCTTGTTTCTTCTGCTTCATGCAATTCATTCTCCTGCCATCTTTTCTTCTTTAACTTGCCATAATTTGCAACAGATATATTTATTAAACAAAATCAATTTTTAAAGTAGACTGGTTGAAAATTTTATAATTTTCTACAAAACAAGATTCCAACTCTTCTAAAATTAAAGAAGAGTTATTTATAAAAAGCCTGTAACTCATTTTCTCCTCTTTATGTGTCAGTATAATCAAGGGAAACAGTAGGGCCATGAATATATGATCAAAATATTAGAGTTGCCGGGCGCGGTGGCTCAAGCCTGTAATCCCAGCACTTTGGGAGGCCGAGACGGGCGGATCACGAGGTCAGGAGATCGAGATCATCCTGGCTAACACGGTGAAACCCCGTCTCTACTAAAATACAAAAAACTAGCCGGGCGAGGTGGCGGGCGCCTGTAGTCCCAGCTACTCCGGAGGCTGAGGCAGGAGAATGGCGTAAACCCGGGAGGCCGAGCTTGCAGTGAGCTGAGATCCGGCCACTGCACTCCAGCCCGGGCGAAAGAGCGAGACTCCGTCTCCAAAAAAAAAAAAAAAAAAAATATTAGAGTTGAGAGACATAGAAACTAAAACACAAAGAAGCTCAGCAACTTATTTAGAATAAATTGGATAGTTCTGAATGATCCAAATAATTGAAATAGGGAAAGTCCTGAGTTAACAAATAAATAGAGTTTCAAGAGTGTGTTTGTAAATCAGTTCTTTGGCATTTGGTATATTTCTCTAATAAAAAGAAAACTGATGTGACCTGAGTGTCTCACAGAAAACAGCTGAAACTCATTATTTATATCCAAGAATAGTACAACAAACTCGCCAAAATTATTATGTAGTACTTATAATGAACACAACAGAAAGACAATACGCTGAGAAAGAAGGACTTTAATTTTAAATATCTAAGAAGAGAAAGTTCAATTAGAAAGATGAAAGAGTTAACTGGTGAATCTGGCAGAGATTCTAAAGATGATATTTGGACACTGATAAAGGACATTGGGGGATGAATGATGGACACTTGTTTTTAAGAGATTGTGAGAGCTGTCCTTATTAAAATGGAGTCGCCTGTGTTAAAAAACAAGACAAATTCCAGGCTGGGCGCGGTGGCTCAAGCCTGTAATCCCAGCACTTTGGGAGGCCAAGACAGGCAGATCACGAGGTCAGGAGATCAAGACCATCCTGGCTAACACGGTGAAACCCTGTCTCTACTAAAAAAAAAATACAAAAAACAAGCCGGGCGAGGTGGCGGGCGCCTGTAGTCCCAGCTACTCGGGAGGCTGAGGCAGGAGAATGGCATAAACCCGGGAGGCGGAGCTTGCAGTGAGCTGAGATCTGGCCACTGCACCCCAGCCTGGGCGACAGAGTGAGACCCCGTCTCAAAAAAAAAACAAAGAAACAAAAGCAAGACAAATTCCTGACAAATGCCTGGGGAAGGCCATGAAGGTAGGGTTCTAATACATAAATGCCTGATAACAAGAACTATTGAAAAATACTGCAAAAACTATAACTTTGGACAAAGGCCATTGCAACCACACACACACATACACACATACAGAGAACTTCTGCAGAGACATCTGCCCAGCAACTGCCTGTACAACATTAGACTGGTACCACTCTAGTTATTGATTACTGTAGCTGAGGATGATTATCTCAAAACAATGATGTAATCCTCCTTCTTCCTTGAAAAACCTTTGTCTTCCTTTACGTCCCTGAATACACAAAATAGTTTAATATGGCACACATATTCCTATTGCAATGCCCATTCCCAAATAAATATAATTTTGTTTTAGACAGTCTCCCTCTCTGTTTATTAGGCTGACAAGAGGTAGTGAAAGAGATTTCCTGAGTGCCTATCATTTCTACCACTCAGTAGTTAAGAATATCAGTTGTTCAAAATCCATCAAATACATGATTCAAAGCAGAATCTTTATGTGGCAATCTCTCTTTATGTACCTTCCACTCCAGCCATTTTAGACAGTTCGAATCACACAGTCACAAAGAGATACTCTCCTTCTTTTGGTTTTACAGTTCACTTAACCAGACTACCCTTTCTCCCCTTCGTAGTTTGATAAAATATCCTCTCTCAAAAGCCTAATTAAAATGCCATGTCAACCATTTGACAAAATATTAGCTCTTTCCTCTGAAACTAATTGCATTTTGATCGCATTCTATGCATTTCTTTCATGATTTACAGTCTCTCATTGTAGTGTTCGTATACTTGCTTTATCTATAATATTAAGGTGCAAACTCTTAGGTATGGCCTTTCCACAGGTGCTCAGTGTATAGTTGTCAAATACAATTAAATTGTATCAATTTAGGTTTCATATCACCTTTGCAAAATAGTGTTCCCTTCATTTCTATTCCCTAGTATTTTAGTTTATTTATACCACACATCACACAGGACATATTAGATATTTGTTTATTGTTTGTTTCCTTCACCAGAATGTATGACCTATGAGGGCAGGGCCTTTGTTTCACTTACCGCATTTTCCCCAGCACCTAGATCTGTGCCTGGTCCAGAGTAGGAGTTGAATAAACTTGATATTACTGGAAGTGAAAGAAATGCTAACTGGAGTACATCAAGACTCTGGGTCCAATAACTCATCGATTCTGTCAGTATTTAGCTGCAGGACATAGAGCAAGTCGCTAACCCATGACGAGTCTCATGTCCCTGTAAAACCGATGATTGTTACCTATAGGATCTCTGGGGTCCTATTTAATTCCACTAATGTGAGAGCAGAAAGTGAGAGAAGCAAACTGAGTTCAAGCGGATATGGGTGAGAAAAAAGAATGCTCTAGGCAAGATTAAAGGTCTTGTTTTTGGTGTAGGGCAGAGAGAGAGCAGAAAAGCTGGAGCAACAGAGACAGATGCTCAGAAAAGGGCTGCCTTCAGATATATTAATACCTGTAAAGAAAGCCCGGTGGAGGTGCTGACTTGGGGACAGCCTGAGGCTGAGTAGACAGCTGGGCTGGTGGACAGGAGGCTCCCAGAGGAAAGGCAACCTGCCAGTGGGGTGGGGGTGATGGGGTTGGCAAGCTCCACAAATTTTGCAATTTTGTCTCCTTTTCCAGAGAACAACCACTCTTTTGTGACTTTGTCAGGGCTGGAATAAGCATGTGGTTCACACGTGAAAGCGAATGAGAAGTTCTATACAAAGAACCACGTTTGCTGTCCATTTAATTTATTCTTCCTCATTCTCAAAGAAGACTAGATCCTTATCTCTTACCCTTAACCTCCACGTTGAGAAGCACTTTGCACTTCCCTTTCCAGCATATGTCTAAAACACTGCATCTAGTGTTGCAAACTTGTCCTTTTGTCACCTCTGCCCTGGCACCTTCCCTCCCCATAGCAGTAAGTCTGAGGTCACTGTGTCTTCTACTTTTCCTTTTCCAGCTTGTGGAGACAAAAGTGATTATACCCTGGATGCTAATCCGCCATGTTGACCTTTAATAACCCCAGTCCCATGAATACCTGCTGATTCCTAGGATTTTTTTTTTTTTTTTGTTTTGAGACGGAGTCTTGCTCTGCCACCCAGGCTGGAGTGGCAGTGGCGGATCTCAGGCTCACTGCAAGCTCCGCCTCCCGGTTTATTGTCATTCTCCTGCCTCAGCCTCCCGAGTTCTAGCTGGGAGCTACAGCGCCTCCACCTCGCCCGGCTAGTTTTTTTATTTTTTTAGTAGGAGACGGGTTTCAACCTTTGTTAGCAGATGGTCTCGATCTCCTGACCTCTTGATCGCCGTCTCGGCCTCCACAAAGTGGGCTGGGATTACAGGCTTGAGCCACCGCGCCCGGCCTTTTTGTATTTTTAAGTAGAGACAGGTTTCACCGTATTAGCCAGGATGGTCTCGATCTCCTGACCTCGTGATCGCCCGTCTCGCCTCCCAAGTGCTGGGATTACAGCTTGAGGTGCCACCGCGCCCGGCGCCGATTTTTTTTTTTTTTTTTTTAACTGTCCTTAGCATAAGAACATGTCAACCTTGATGCTATTGCCCACATTGTAGGATATGACGCATAAGGCATTCTCACCTGATCTGGAGGGCTGCCTTTAATTGTCTTGCAGAGCAGTATACTCTCTCCTTACGATATATAAGGCCAGGGTTGGGGGAGTAACAGTGTAGAAATTTATCTGCTTGCTGCCGCCCAAGGTCACGCTTCTGTCTATGATATCCTCCAATAACACACCTATTACCGACAGACTGGATTTGTCTGCCTTGTTCTTTGGTTTCTTGGCTTCTTCGCATTTGGGGGCTCCTTTGCATATAAGGCCCTTTCACAGAACACAGCACCATGCTAGTACAATACGCTGTAGATTCTCCCTCCCTCCCCCTCTCTCTCATATGCTCATATATTTCATGTGGAACCAATATGAGGCATGGCTTAAATTTAAGTCATATTAAAGTTCTAGGCTAGTTTTGAAAACAGAAACTGATTGGAAGCAGAGGCTTTGGAATACCCCACATATGCTACTAGAAGGCTGTACATTTAAGAGAGGGCCATCTAGAAAGCAATCATAAGCATTAAAAACAACAAAACAACAACAACAATAACAACAACAAAACAGGCCGGGCGCAGTGGCTCATGCCTGTAATCCCAGCACTTCGGAAGGCCGAGGCGGGTGGATCACAATATCAGGGGTTCGAGACCAGCCTGACCAACATGGTGAAACCTCGTTTCTACTAAAAATACAAAAAATAGCTGGGCGTGGTGTCGGCCGCCTGTAATCCCAGCTACTTAGGAGGCTGAGGCACGAGAATTACTTGAACCCGGGAGGCAGAGGTTGCAGTGAGCCCCACTGCACTCCAGCCTGGCGACAGAGTGAGGCTCCGTCTCAAAAAACAAAACAAAACAAAACCAACAAAACAAAACAGAAACAGAAACAACTGGGGAAACGGCCCTCCCTTCACGAAGTTTTTTCTATCCCATCGACAAAGGCGTGCTGTCCTTAGCTGCGATGATTTTGTCTCGCCTCCAAAAAGACGCCCATGCACTGCTCTGTCGAGCACCCAAGTGAGGCTACGGTTCCTACGGTCACAGAAGGCAGGGAGGCTCAAGCACCTCCAAAACCCCGAGTCCTGGACAGCTCCCCATGCCCTTCCCTCGGGGCGAGGACAAGACTGTCCCTGGGGCCCTCGGGGGAGCGGCCGCCCCCTCCTGGTTCCAGCAGCGCTGCGGCCGCGCCCCACCCAGGCCCGCGAGAGCCGCGGGACAGTCCACGCCGCGGGCGACCGACTGGGACTAGCCGCGATCCACGCAGGCGCGCTGAGGCCGTGGCAGGGGCGGGCCGGGCTGGCGCGGCCTGCCTGCAGTTGAGTCCCTGGCTGGGGTGGGCCGGGCCAAGCCGGGCAGGGCCGGGGCGGGGCCGCTGGCGTTTCCGTTGCTTGGATCAGTCTCGGTGCAGCCGCCCGATCCTTCGGCGTCCTCATCCCGGCGTTGCCCAGCGTACCGTCGCCCGGCGCTCCGCCGCTTTCCCGGTGGTTCGGGGCACTTGGGTCCCACAGTCTGGGTGAGTGGCCGCAGCCCGGGGAGGGGCCTCCCTCTGGAGAGGGGAGCGGGGTCGCAGGGCACTAGATTCAGGCGGACGTTCGGCCGACAGCTGTCCTGGTAGCTGCGAGAGGGCGGGTCGGCCCCGTGGCGGGGCCCTCCGGGCTGTCTTAGCGCCTCCCCGCGGACCTGCGCTTGGGGAGGGCGTAAGTTGCGAGTGGCGCGCTAAGCTCGAGGTCTCTTCTCTTTTGCAGTCCTGCTTCACCTTCCCCTGGCCTGACTCGTCGCCATGGCACAGGTAAGGCCGTGCGCCCCGCACCGCGCTGGATTTACGCACAACTTTGTATGCTGCGACGAGGGACTTTTAGGATTTGTCTGAAGGCCAAAAAGTTTAGGAGGAAACGGAACCTGCTTTGGGGACATCGCTTCCACCTTTCTTGTTCCCCCTTTGCTTCCCCGCCCCTTTCACGTGTCCCGGTTCTCCTCGCGGAGCTCCCGCCGGAACCAGCACCGACGCCGCCAAGCTGCCTTGGCGCACAGCTGCTGGTGACGTGGCCGGATTTGTGTGCGCTCCCTTTTCATGAGTGAATGTGTAAAAGTGGGCCTTCGTCAAAATCCAGAGAGTCGCTCAGATTAGAACCAGAGCAAAAACAGCTCATCGTGGTCATGTGAGGCGAACGCATTTCCCCCCCTCCTTGACTTCCTTTATTTTTTTTCCGCAAAGTTTTCTGTATTTTAATACTGTGATGGAGCATTGGCTTTTTCCAGTTGCTCAGCCCAGTTTTACTAAAATAAACTGTAGGTTGTAGGCTCTGATTTTTTTTTTTTTTTTTAGTGCAAAAGATTAAACACAAGCGCTGTTTTTCTTAAGCAATGAACTCGTGGAACGAATTCTCAGTTGAATTTGCCTTGGGACTTGGGACTGTTTCAGAAATTGATAATCTACTGCAGGCTTTCTTTACTGTTTTTTTTTCCTTTTTTTTTTTTTGAGAGGTACTCTCACTCTGTCGCCCAGGCCGGAGTCCAGTGATGTAGTGATCTCGCTTACTACAACCTCTGCCTTCCGGGTTCAAGCAATTCTCGTGTTTCAGCCTCCCAAGTAGCTGGGATTACAGGCGCCCCGCCACACCCGGCTAATTTTTGTATTTTTAGTAGAGACGGAGTTTCACCATGTTGGCCAGGCTGGTTTCAAACTCCTTGCCTCAAGTGATCCTCCCGCCTCGGCGGGATTACAGTCCTGAGTCACTGCGCCTGGCTTCTTTACTATTATTAATGTTTATCAAAAATGTAGGAAAGAGAAGATAGTTTAAGGTCTTTAAATATTGACCATGTTATACAGATTTCACAGATCTTGTCAATCTAACTGGCTTGTCAGAGTCCAGATGGTTTTTTTTAAACAAACCAGATGGTTTTAACTGCTAAAACAATGTTCTCTCTTATTTATAGTTCACTTTTTATCAGATTGACTTATCAAAATTGAATAAGGTTTCTTGGTCCTTTCCAAGTGAAAATGGGAGGATTAAGATGAGTTGGTTACTTTAGTAAACTTATACAGTGATCCCATTCTTACCTTCTCTTTTGCACTTAAATGTTACAGTAAAACAGTTCTCATATTACTTCAAGTGGAAAGTTTGGTTTAGGTTCTTCTCCATAGAAAGGATAGTTTTATGCGGAATTAGCTTTCCTTTCCTGAGAAATATTTTTCCTATCTTGATATGCTTGTGTGGTGAGGTACATGAAGATTTAACAAGCACAGAATAATAATTCCCTCTATCTTTGCTCATTTGGCAGTTTCTTGAATCTCTTGTAAGTTCTCCCGTGATGTCTGAGGTCCCATCAATTCCTTTTCATCATGTAGACTGTTTACCCAAATAGTGTAAGTGAACATATTTTCCGGTTGTGGACATTAATTTTAATAATTTCAAGGAATGATTAGTATCATAAAGGCCATGTGTATACAAAATCTAGAATGGTGGTTTGCATATAAAATTATGTACCTAAGCCCTATGACAGTCTAACACCAAGACTGGTTTCTATCAAAACTAGTTTTTACTCATCATAAAACTTATGTTTTAAAAAAGATACACAGTGTTAAATTTTGCTCTAGTTTTGTTACTAGTTATTCTTGGAAATCATGAAAGTAAAACATTTTGTTAAAATATTTAGTATTGGCCAGGCACGGTGGCTCATGTCTATAATTCCAGCACTTTGGGAGGCCGAGGCATGCAGATCACCACCAGGTCAGGAGTTTGAGACCAGCCTGACCAACATGGTGAAACCCCATCTCTTCTAAAAATACAAAAATTAGCCAGGCATGGTGGTGCACACCTGTAATCCCAGCTACTCGGGAGGAGGCTGAGGCAGGAGAATCACTTGAACCCGGGAAGCGGAGGTTGCAGTGAGCTCAGATCGTGCCGTTGCACTCCAGCCTGGGCAACAGAGTAAGACTACGTCTCAAAAAAAAAAAAAGTTTAGTGTTAAAGTTGGGTGCGGCATCTGAGCAGTAAGAATGTCATGAAGGCAAAATTAGGCTACATAATTGTTCATTAGAAACTTCATGAACATCAGAATTACCTCTATGATATATGTTTAAGTTACAAGGTTTGATCAGAAATATTTTCGTTTGGTTTAAAATTATTATAATAATTTTAAAAAGCCCTGTGCCAAGCAAGCAGGATAAATGTAAATAAATAAATTTGAGATGAAGCTCATTCCAGAGGAGCTGACTAGATATTGATTGCATCTTTTCATGCCATTCATTTTTAAAGTCAAGTCTCTCTGGAGCTAATGTTCACTCTTGGGATCTTAGATCGGGGTTACCTGTTATCCATGGCCTGTGCTGCTCCTGAGGGTCTCTCTCAATTCCTTATCTGTTTAACTCTTAAGTTCATTTTGGCTGCTGAGAAAGAACTAGATCCAAAACTACTTGGCTGCTTTGCAAGCCACTGAGCAATTCATTGGCATTCAGCAAACCCTAATTTCTTTATCTAATACCCAGTTCGCCTTAGAAAGCCTACACAGGTGATCAAGCTAGTTAGAGGCAGGCAGTCCGGCTTTCTTCTTTTAATGACTTAGAAGTTCAAAATGATGGCCGGGTGCGGTGGCTCAAGCCTGTAATCCCAGCACTTTGGGAGGCCGAGACGGGTGGATCAAGAGGTCGGGAGATCAAGACCATCCTGGCTAACACGATGAAACCCTGTCTCTACTAAAAAATACAAAAAACTAGCTGGGCGAGGTGGCGGGCGCCTGTAGTCCCAGCTACTCGGGAGGCTGAGGCAGGAGAATGGCGTAAACCTGGGAGGCGGAGCTTGCAGTGAGCTCTGATCCGCCCACTGCACTCCAGCCTGGGAGACAGAGCAAGACTCAAAAAAAAAAAAAGTTCAAAATGGTAAAATATAACAATGCTTTTACAGCATAGATTCATTCCTGAAATACATTTTATTCATATATCCTTCACACTATTCTAAAATTTCACAAATGCATCTGGTTTTAAAATTAGGGCTCCTAAGACCTTTGCTTTAAGTATTTCTTAGACCCAGTCTTTCAGTGTAGTAATTTACATAATATGTAAACAATTGATTAATTGCAAGAAATTATACTCCTGGCTTCATTTNGCCTGGGAGACAGAGCAAGACTCAAAAAAAAAAAAAAGTTCAAAATGGTAAAATATAACAATGCTTTTACAGCATAGATTCATTCCTGAAATACATTTTATTCATATATCCTTCACACTATTCTAAAATTTCACAAATGCATCTGGTTTTTAAAAATTAGGGCTCCTAAGACCTTTGCTTTAAGTATTTCTTAGACCCAGTCTTTCAGTGTAGTAATTTACATAATATGTAAACAATTGATTAATTGCAAGAAATTATACTCCTGGCTTCATTTCTTTGGACGCTAGTTCTCCACCCCCCCCCCCCCCCCCCCCCCCCCGAGATGGAGTCTCGCTTTGTTGTCCAGGCTGGAGCACAGTGGCACGATTTCAGCTCACTGCAACCTCTGCTTCCTGCGTTCAAGTGATTCTCCTGCCTCAGCCTCCCGAGTAGCTGGGATTACAGGCATGTGCCACCACGCCTGGCTAGTTTTTGTATTTTTAGTAGAGACAGAGTTTTGCTCTTGGCCAGGCTAGTCTCGAACTCCTGACCTCAAGTGATCCGTGTGCCTCGGCCTCCCGAAGTGCTGGGATTACAGGCATGAGCCACTACGCCCGGCCGGACACTAGTTCTTAACTGTTCTCTTTTTCATCTGTGCATGCATTCATGAATGTATGAGGCTTTTGCACTTTCACTGTGTGCCAAGTATTGTTAAACATGAGCGCAATGGGAAATGGATCTAAGATTTATTGATATAATAGCTGCGTTGCCAAGTCTCGTGTGTGCATTATTTAGTCCTCATAACATAGTTTTGGAAATAGGTATTACTATTTTTGTTTCACAGCAGGGGAAATTGAGGTTACTTAGCTGGCATTCTTTGTATGGGACAAAGGAGGGAAGCCATTATACTGAGAGGCAACAACAGCAAATAAATACTTAGGGGTATAAAAGAGTTTAGCATGATGGAATGAAACTGCAGTGAGGTGGGGAAATCAAGCCCTGTCTTGGAAAGGAATGCCAGATAGGTAGACAGGAGCCAGCACTAAAGATTATGAACCATTTTATAGGTGATAGAGAGCTATCAAAGAGTTGCCGGTTGAGGTGTGCCACTGTCAGATTTATATTAAACAAAGCTCACCCTGGGGCCAGTGTGATGGGTGCATTTCTGGAAGATGCAAAGGCAGGGTGGTGGAGTGGGGGTTGAGAGAAGGGAGAGGGAAGCTGAGTATTGGAAAACCACATAGGCTCTGTTGTGGTAATCCCAGTGAGACCTCAAAGGCTTAAAGTAGGCAGTGTCTCAGGTTTTAGATAGGAGGGGCCTGTCGGGGAGGGTGGGCAAATTTGATACTTGAGTGGGGTGGTTGTTAACTGATAAAGGGTCAGGGGAGGGTCACAGGACTGGCTTGCTTGACCATGGTTGATTGTGTGTGGGTGGTTTTTTTTTTTTTTTGGAAAAAAAATGCAGGTTTGAGGCAGGGAAGAAACAGTAGAGGATATGTTGAATTTGAGTTTCTTAGAAAACACTCAGATGGCACTATCTAGTAAATAGTAAGGTATATATGATCTCTTAAGTCCTCTAAATGCTATTTTATTTCTGTAGGTTCTGTTTGTTTTTTTGTTTTGTTTTGTTTTGAGATGGAGTCTCACCCTGTCACCCAGGCTGGAGTGCAGTGGCACTATCTGGGCTCACTGCAACCTCTGCCTCTAGTGTTCAAGTGATCCTCCCACCTCAGCCTCCTGAATGAGTAGCTGGGACCATAGTGGGGTGTGGTGGTGCCCAGCTAATTTTTGTATATTTCGTAGAGACGGGGTTTATGCTAAGTTGCCCAGGCTAGTCTCAAACTCCTGACCTTACGTGCCCTGGTCTCCCAAAGTGCTGGGATTATAGGCGTGAGCCACAGCATCTGGCCAGATCCATTTGTTTATATATTATTTATCTCTTCCACTAAAAAAGATTTGAAGCTGATTTATTTCCTACCTTTGTCTAGGAACAGCCATGTTCATTAGATTTGTGCCCCTTGTTTAGATACAAAAGGAAATGAAATTGTGAATCTGTATACACTCTTCTCTAATATGAGAAATCTATACCCGTGATTGTTTTTGAAATGCCAGTGTGAATGAATTGGTTATTGATAGAACTTTTTAAATGTTATTCATGGAATGCCCAGTGGAACAGTTTGGTAAAATAGCACACTCTCCTCTGACCTCCAGTGTGAACTCAGTGTGGCCAGTGCCACCTGCTCACTTTAACTCACTCAAGACATCACTGGAGTTATTCTTGGGCAACTTGTAGGAGCACACAATTTAACTTTCCATTTTATTAGTGTTTGCCAAGGGAAGTCATTCTTACACTGGTAAAGAGACACAACATTAAACACAGAGCATTAAAGAAATACACAACAAAAATTTAAATCATTTTACAAAGCTTTACTTTGTTATCAAAACCTTCTTTTCTACCACGATGCAAACAACTTAGTCTGTTCTCCAGTGATGTTTTTTTCTCCCTTGCATTTGATTTTAACAAACAGGTCAGAGGTAGTAGGATGGATAGACAAATGGAAAGAAGCAAAAACAAGTAAAAAAGAGCATGAAAAGGAAAGGAAATTACACAAAAGTAAGCAATAGACTAGTTCGAGTTTAACGCTTTGAAGTATAACATTCACTTTTTCTGAGTTGGGATTAGAGCAAGGGTTAGGATTGGGGGTTGAGAGCATGTCTCTGACCTCTGATGTGTTTGTACTCCTCAGTCTTCTTGGAGGTCCTAATTTTTTCCCTGATAGTTATTTTACTTTGCAGCTCAAAGCATAATCAGGTCACACTGACATTTCCCTCTTTTATGCTCTTATTTTTTTTCGTAGTACAGTGATAAACAATTTATTTTCTTATTAGTGGGAACCAGTATTGCAGGAAATATTAACGGTACCCTAGTACGTACATAAGGTAGGGCCCTGGTGTATATACATGGAGTTGGAAGGCAATTGTCTTCCCAGCTTCCTGTTTTTTGGAGTGGCCCCAAGGTCTTTGGAAACCTGAGGCTCAGAAGAACCACCCTTAAAAATCACTGCATAGTGGCTTAGCAGTTGCTCAGCTTGTGGTTTGCTTCATGATTTCCAGCTCCTAATTAATATTATGTGGAATGCCGGTGTGGCGGGCAGGGTGGGGGGGGGGTATTTGAGTAAATATTGATTACATGGAACTGGAGAACAAAGAGAGTTTAGTCCTTTTCTGTGTCTTCAGGAAAGCTTTATATAAAATGTTCCAGACTGGTGAATACTTTCTCATCTTTAAACTTGAAATTGTTATTTATGTCTAAGTTCTGTGTCTAGAAAAGCAACCCTTCCCTTGGTGTTTGGTTGGTTTTATTCATTTTATTTTGGCATACCTAGTCTTTGCGGGTAAAGAACTTTTTCATTTAGAGAAAAAAAAGCCAACACAATTATAGACCTAAAGAATGGATATTTTCGAAGGTGAGAATTAAAAGAGTGAATTGTATATTTTGGCCAAGTATTATCTAAGAATATATTATAATTCTCTTCCTAAGGCATTGTTTTAAGCAGATAAAGGGAATTGAGGATGAACTGAGGATGGGTGAATGGGTGAGGGAACAGTACCTACTTAAGAGTTGGCATTAATCTGCATAAAGTGTGGGGACTCCAGGAAACAGGGGAAGCCCTCTTGAATGAGTCATTTGAAGTCACATTTGCAGACAAGTTTTGTGTGGGCAGCGATGGGGTTTGGGCAGGATGTCCAAACAAGGGTTCTGCCCTTCTGACTCATTTCTCTGATTCACATCTGGTCTCTTAATACTGCTACGTGGCTTTGTCATCCTTGGTGGGTGACTCTGATTGTATGGAATGTAGCAAAAGTGTTTCACAATTTCTAGAAAGCTCTCAAAAAGAGGACCAGCAGTTGTTCCTTCATACTTAGTAGGTGAGATTTTTAGATGCTTTTCTTCCATTCATCTTTCATCCAATTTCCTTCAGTCTCTGGTGTCAGATACCTTTTTTCTTTAGGCCAATCCCTCATGTCTCTTCTGTTTCTAACTTCTCCCTGTTTTTAACCTCTCTGTCTCTCCAGAATTTTCTTCATAGCCTATAAACTGGATCAAGCCCTTTTTTTTTTTTTTTCCTTTTTTTTTTTTTTAAAAGCCTGGTTTGCAAACTATTTTTAAAAGCCTGGTTTGCAAACTATTGTTTCATTGAGACGGTCTTTCCCTCAATTCATTCCTGAGTGTCCTATAGCCAGACTATTAAACGTCACCAAAGACCTCCTAGTTATCCAGTGGACCCTTTCAGTCTTAGCTCTTCCTTGACTTCCAGTGGTATTGGACACAGCCTCCTCTTTCTTTCCTCTTGGAACATTTGTCTCCTTTAGCTTCCATGCCATCACCCTCCTTGGATTTTCTTTTTGCCTTTGGGAGGGCAGTGTAGCTTCATGGGTAAGAGCCCAGGAGTCAAGGTCCTGTGGCTTCAAGTCCCATCTCTGCTACTTGCTTGTTTGATGGTCACTTGGGTGACTCATTTGCTAAAACCTTTCTGAGCCAGTATGTTTCTTTGTCTGTAAGATGGGATTTCCCTGAGATGATCTGTGTGAAGCTCTGTGCATGGTGCCTGGTGCATTGCTGCACTTGGCAGATACTAGCTGCCACTCTGATTGTAGGTCACCTTCCCTTTCTTTCTCCTCTGGCTCTTTTCACCCCATTAATATTGTCTTGCGTGGTGGCCTCCTCCAGCTACTACCCGTGTATGCTGACAACTCACAAGCCTACTGTGGAGAAATGCAAAGCCAGCCATCCTTTTTCTCATCCAAAAAACAGAATCATCCTAAATAGTTCCTGTCTACCCGGGGCCTGTTTCTGTCCCTGCCTTTGTTTAGATCTTCCTTTCCTTCTTTGTGTTGTTAGTTTCTAAGCAGTCTTCTTGTCACTCTTGCACAGTCCGTTCCATCGTGTCCACTGCTGCCAGAGGCATATTGCTGTGGAGAGTTGACATTGTTCTTCCCTGCCTGAGTGTCCTCCAGTGGCTTCCTGTTGACTACAGAATGAAGTCTGCACATTTTAGCATGGCTTTTATCCCCTTCCCCTCCCTTCACTGCGACCTTTCCCTTGTTTTTCTTTCAACCTTACTGCTTGTTGAAATACTTAACTCTTTATCCAAAGTACCAGATTGGCCTGGCAAATTCACAGGCAACTTTCGAGAGTCGTTGGAATTTTTTTCCTGAATTTTTTCTCTTTTCACACTTCCCAATATAGTTCTCAAATGTGCTCACATTGCCCTAATCCAGCCTCTGTGTGTACATATTCTGCTGCACTTGATTAGTTATATGCCTGTCATTTCATACTTAACTTGAGGGATCCTGACTCTTAACTAGTAGTTAGTATAATACTTGGACGTGGGAGGCATTCAAAAGATGGTGAGTCAATGAGTAAAAAGACAGGTGAACTGCAAGGAGCATTCAGTTCTAAGTTCTCACATTAAGAAAACTTGTGGAGTTTTTTCATTTTTACAATGATATTGATCAATTTGAAGTGGTCTCATTAAAGAGAAGCTGTAACTTGATCTGAGAGAAAGAAATTTCCTAACCCAGACTTAATTTTGAAGCATCATCTTCTCAAATCTTGCAGATTTATCTTCTAAACTATAACTCCTTTTATGAAGTTGTCAGTATTCAACCATTCAGTTTCATATGGATTAAGGTATGGAATGAATGT
The DNA here is from genome assembly GCF_001698545.2 of Rhinopithecus bieti. Taxonomy (NCBI): domain Eukaryota; kingdom Metazoa; phylum Chordata; class Mammalia; order Primates; family Cercopithecidae; genus Rhinopithecus; species Rhinopithecus bieti. The sequence goes on along the minus strand of NW_016814921.1, from coordinate 113,125 downwards.
GAAGGGCAGGGAATCTATTGGTCTTTATGTGTCTGTGCTCCTTAGATGGGGTGGAAATGGAGACTAGCCTGGCTGTGGGTGGATTTCCCTCTTGGTGGAATGAACAGCTCTGGCTTAGTTTCATAACCTCTCCATGAGACAAGTGGGAGAGAGGCTCCCCTTCCCCTTTTCCTAGTTGGCCACAGTCCCTTGTTTAGCTGAGGCACAGAGGGAGTGAAAGCTGCTACCAGTGGTGCTTTCAACAACCTGGGGCTGGGACATCAACCTGGAAACACCTCTTTTTCTCTTGAATTGTATTCTTTTGGCCTCAAGATCATACCACTTGACTTTGGAGTTAAGGTCATGTGGGACTTCATGAGGTCAGGTTTTCTCATAAGTTCTCTGTTAGCTGACCCTGTTCAGAGGAAAGAACAGTGTGTCTTCTCTTCTTGAACAAGAGTAAGGACCATTGTTGAAGAAAAAGTTATTCTGATGGTAAGGAAGACCTCAGTCAAGAATATTACAATGTAAGTCATGTAGAGAGATTAGGTTCAACTCTGAATACAGGGAAGACAACTGGGGATTTATAGCTAACAAGCAGAGTGAGGTCAGTGGATGGAAAGTTACTAAGACGAAACATCAAGTTAAGGGGACTTAATAGGATTCTAAACTGACTTAATAGGATTCTTGCTGAAGGCAGGCCAGGATGATCAGATGTAGGGGGAAGGGGATGAGGAAATTGATCAGATATAGAGGGTGCCTTAGTTCATTGGGCTGCTGTAACAGAATACTATAGACTGGGTGGCTTATAAAGAAAGAAATTCATTTCTCAAAGTTTTGGTGACTGGAAGTCTCAGGGTGCCAGCGTGTTGGGTGTGGTGAGGGCTGTCTTCTAGACATTATTGTAGCCTCACATGACAGAGCAGAGAGAAGCAAGCTCTCTCTGGATTCTTACAAGGATGCTGATCTTATTTTGGGGGACCTGCTTTCATGCTTTCATGACTTCATCTAATTCTAATTATCTCGCAAAAGCTCTACCTCCTATTTACCATCATGTGGTGGGGTAGGGTTTCAACATATGAATTTTGAGGGGACACATATTCAGTTCATAACAGAGAGTGATCAGATTCCAAAAGTAGGGGTATACTCCGTAAACTGACTTAGCAAGCTTCTTGCTAGGCAGGCAAAGGAGGCCCAGCGACAAGGACGAGTTGAGAAGAGGGCTCAGGGGAGCCTTTCAAAGTGTGGCCAGAGAGAGAGTCTTTGTCGTTATCTCCTGGATCCATGAGTGCCACTTTTTCAGGAAGCCTAATTTAGTGCCACTACAGAGAGAAGGCCACTGAACTGATCTTTGACACTATGTCCTGGGGAAGTTCTTCACCGTGGCTCTCTCTCTCTGTTGTCATCTTTTAAAATTTGATTAGTATTATGTTATTGTTGGCATATGCAACAATCGGAGGCTAAGGTGGAAAAGAAACTTTCCTCCTTTTTGATGGCTGTGCTTTTGTGCATTTATAATAAGACATGTAAGATTGTAAACTAGGCTAGCTTTACAGTCCTTTTAGCTGTTTGTTTCTCAGTTTAGATGGTACATAAGCAGGAGTTTTGAGGGAATGCAAAAATGTTTACCGGTCAAGTAAATTCTGTGAGCCTCCATTTAGTGTAAGATAAACTTTTATGGCTCAGTATTAGTAAAGCTTTCTGACTCTAAGGATCTAATGATAATCAGTAACTTTTTTTGAAATATGAAGATATTTTGGTTATTAAAAGCAGTGTATATATATGATAAAGTAGTGTGTAACAGGAAGCTTTATGAAGAATGTCTTCCAATATACCTTTATAAAGTTCTAAATTCAAAGATTTGTATTCCTCTGACACATGAACGATCATTTCAGGCTTTGCTGGGTTATCATAAAGTCCCTAAGTAAGTATACAAAAACAGGACTTAGATGAAAAGGCATGTAACAAGAGCATTGCTTAGAATTGAGTACTCAGGACAGGGTATTAAGATTTAATGCGGGCTCAGTATGCTTGTAGATCAAAATGGTGTGAGACTTAATGGGAAGGGGACCTGCAAAGAAGTGCCCTCTGTGAACCAGGAGGTGTTGGTGGGGTTTGGTCACAGAGAAGAGACAGCCAGCCTTCCCACTGATGGTATTACAGGTGGTCAGGATAGCTTCTGTGCTGAATTGGTCTTGCCAATCCCCATTGTAAATGCTTCACTTCCCAGCTCAAAAGGAGTCACAAATCTTATCAAATGGTAAATTTATTTAATGACTGAATGTGATATATAGCAAGCGGCTTCCTGTTTGTATTATTTACTTTGTCATATTAGTCATGACATGAATAATACCACTGTGTTTCCTGAATTAGGTTCTCAGAGGCACTGTGACTGACTTCCCTGGATTTGATGAGCGGGCTGATGCAGAAACTCTTCGGAAGGCCATGAAAGGCCTGGGTAAATTTAGCTTCCTCTTTCTAAAGCAAATGTGATATTTGTTTTTCCAAACAAGTCATTAATTACAGTAAGAATTATTTTAGAATATTTTGATCTGAAATCTGTAGGAGAAGAGACATGTTAAGGTAACAAAATAATACTATAAACCAAGAGTGTCCAATCTTTTGGCTTCTCTGGGCCACATTGGAAGAATTGTCTTGGGCCACACATAAAATACACTAATACTAATGATAGCTGATGAGCTAAAAAAAAAAAGTCGCAAAAAAATTTCATAATGTTTTAAGAAAGTTTATGAATTTGTGTTGGGCTGCATTCAGAGCTGTCCTGGGCCACATGTGGCTTGCAGGCCGTGGGTTGGACAAGCTTGCTATAAACCATCCCTAATATTCAGTCTCTAGAACTGAACAGGCAGTTAAATTCAGCCTCTGTGCTTTTGAGCTTGTCACCCTCACCTGTGTGGTAGAGGCCCGAGTTGATGAGGCAGCCATCCCTGCAGGTGAGCAGCTGTGTAGCTCTGTTCCCAATCAGATATCCCATTCTCATTCTGCTAGTCTCTTCTCTTTCCCCAGCCTCTTTTCTAGTCATTTAACCTCTCTTCTCAAGGATTTCCATGTGTCACTGATCTTCTGTGCTCAGGCTCCTTTTTTACTACTACTCATGTGCTTTCTGGCCCTGCAAGTCCTTCCATTGCATCCAGCCCACCTTTTCAGACTCGTCTCCCATTACTGCTTCATGTGTTCTCAGACCCAGCCATGCTGGCTTATCTGCTGTTTATGAAAGCCCTGTATTTCCCCACTGCTGAGCTTTTCTCTCATTCTAAAAGCTGTCCTTTCTTTTGTCACTGCCTTTCACAATCCTTCCATCCTTTGAGACTTGTGGGTGTCACCTTCTCCCCGAAGCATTCTCCAAGACTCCCTTCCACCTCCTATCAGCTAAGAGACCCTTCTTTGAGTCCCATTTGACACCTAGATCTCTCCTGAGGCACTTGTCACATTTTGCCTTAGCTCACAATTATTTGTGTGTTTTTATATTTCTACCTTAAATTATAATTTGAAGCCAGAGTCTCTTTCTCTTCCCTCAATCCCCTGTAACACCCAGCATATTGTGCCTTGTGGATAGTTGTTATTTGAGTATCTGTTGCATGAAAAACTAGGTGTACTAAGTTTTGTAAAAGGCAGGAGTATTTTTCCATCTACTTCCCAATATGTTGGGAATAGGGGTAGAATATATTGGAAACATACTATTTTATATATAGTAAATTTTAAGTAAACTTTAATAAAACATTTATATATATATAGTGTGTATGTGTATATACAGACACATATATACACATATATACACACACACACACGTATATATATATATTTTTTTTTTCCTAAGAGATGGGGGGGGTCTAACTATGTTGACCAGGCAGGTCTTGAACTCCTGGCCTCAAGCAATCCTCCCATCTTGGCCTCCCAAAGAGCTAGGATTACAGGTGTGAGCCACTGCGCCGGCCATAAAATATATTTTATATTTGCATAGGGAGAGGCAAGGAAATAAGGTGACTGGGAAGCGGGTTGCCGAGATCATTGGGAGAGTATGCATGTAGGAGCCAAAATGTAATTGTTAACCATAAATTGCAGGCACAGATGAGGAGAGCATCCTGACTCTGTTGACATCCCGAAGTAACGCTCAGCGCCAGGAAATCTCTGCGGCTTTTAAGACTCTGTTTGGCAGGGTAAGATCACACTTCATCCCAAGAGAGAATGGGAGAACAGCTATCAGTTATAAGACTAGTTTGGAATATACTGATATTCTTTTGTAAGCATCATTTATTTTGTGATTGCAACTTCCCTACTTCTGTTTCTTTTCCACTCTCCTCTAAATTATCAGCTCTTGGGATACAGTGCTCACCCAGCTTATCCTCACAGAATTGTTTTTCCTTGCCTAATGCTGTCGAGGTGCCAAAAGATCCTGTGGTGAGAACTGTCCCTCTTCTTTTCCTCTGTGCTTCCCACTCACGTTCACATGGATGTCTTACTATTCGTTTTCTAGGTGTAAGCCTGTATTAAAATATGTTTTGTTTTAACACGGTCACAGTCTTGGTTCCTTTTGTCATGATTTTAACTCATGGATTTTTAATTAGTTGATTTAAATGCTTTTATTTGACTAACAATTCAAAAAAAATTATTTGAATTATTTAAGTGAATTATTTGAATTATTTAAATTTAAATGAATTAATGCGTGCATGAAAACTTAAATATAGCCTTCTTATTCTGAAAACATATGTCAATTAAGAAAACAAATGCAAAGCAAAAAAGGAAGTATTCTAAACACCCATTTTTAGTTGTGTGGTATGCTGAAACTTATAGGTAGGAAATACTGGGTTTTTTTCATAATTACATAATTTTTTCATAATTACATACACAGTTTCCCCATAGGAACAGATATCACCCAGTGATCAGGAGTCTTAATAATGACTATAATCTATTATGTATTTGAATGTTGTTAGATATTGAGAGAAAAGAAAAAAATTATGTTTGGGTATAAGAGACTAAATGTCCTTTGTAAATTTCATTATATGATTATTTTTTGGAATTAAAAAAAGATGTTTCTCAGAATAGTATTTTAAAATACAATATTTTAAGTCTACTTTTAAAGGTATTCATTTCTTTTCAAGTTAAGAAAAACATCTTTTAGAAACAAATATCTTGACATGTAAGTGGGTTTGCCTTAGTGTAAGATTTTGATCACCGGTTAAAAGTATGTTATTCAAGGTTATGGGATTTTATTTAGCTCATGGGCCTTCTACTTGGAGATGGCAACATAAAGAATTCATTAGAGCAAAGGCCTGTCATTCATATTTAAGAAGAATCTTATTACAATTTCTGCTGGTTAACAAATTTGTATTTTCTGTGGGTTAGGATCTTCTGGATGACCTGAAATCAGAACTAACTGGAAAATTTGAAAAGTTAATTGTGGCTCTGATGAAACCCTCTCGGCTTTATGACGCTTATGAACTGAAACATGCCTTGAAGGTAAAAAGGCTGGGTGAAAGGAACATTCTTGTCATAAATAGTATTATTTTGTTTCGGTAATTACTTCCTCTTATTTGTCATATTTAAAACATTTTATCTGATTATTTTAGTGAGAGTTGCTTGGAAGACAAAAGTGGGAGGCAATAAGCAGTAAAGGAGGGAGAAAATTACAAATGTGTCATTTCATCTTTTTGTACATTTAAACTCAATAATACTGGGCTACTTAAAATTTTAATATTTTATAGCTTTTGTATTTTATTTTCATGCCTGTCTTCTGATTTTGAGGATGTTTAAAAAATATTACAGATGAGCTCTTTTATCTTTTTAAATGGAAAATTGCCTGATTAGGGAACAATAACATCATTTTAGGTTAAAAGGTAAAGCGTCAGAGAGAATTTTCAAGATAAATATTTTCTCATACTCTTTCCTTCTTTCCTGCCCTTCTAAATGCTAAAATGAAGTAGCCGGTAAACTTGCTGTAATTTCAGTTGGAACGAAAACTAAATGTGTATTCCCTTGACTGGTGTTTGGAATGTTGTATAAATATGACGGTATTGACACATTTGTTTAGGCTCATGGGACAGGAAGTAGTTCAGTTGTTCGCTGTTAGATTTTGAATGGGCACACTGAAATTTAACAAGGAAATAATGTTTCTCAGGGATTCTTACTGATGGAGTGGAGAGGAGAAGGGTCATCCTGATAGGAGCTGGTTTGTGCTCAGTCTCTTCATTTTCCTATGGTGATTCTTTTGGAATAAACAAAAATCTTAGGTTATTGAGAAAAGTACTTTTTTTGCTAAGTGCTTCTGAAATGTCAGCAGTAGTTGAAATTCTGCCACAGAATGAACTCTAGGTTTTCAGTGCTTGATTTTGGCAAAGTTAGAAATATAAAGAGAATAAGTCTTGAATATACTATCTTTTAAAAAAAATTAAGTTCAGCTGTATTGTTGCATCTCTTAGTTTAATGATGTAGATGTGATTTTAAAAGCAGAAAAGGAAAGCCAGCTAAAATGATTTTCAAAATCCAGAAAGCAACTCTCAATTCCTTTATACTGTTTTAATTCCTAATAATTAAGCAATGCTATATTTATCGTTACCTTTGATGTAGAATTTTCCTGTGACTGCACAGCACTTAACTTGGGGGTCAGGGGTTTATCTTTTGAGGGGCATATTGTTTAAGTATCAGTGCTCTTCCGTGTACATTTATGTGAAATTTTCATTTTTACTCTTCCAGTTTTTAAAAATTACTTCAATTTTCATTAAAATGTTTTACTTTTAAACTAGAATTAAGTGATCAAATTAAAAGTTACAAATTTATGTAACTGGTTATATATATGTACACATATATACACACACACACACACACACACACACACACACACACGCATACACATGAGAAACATTGTTTTCCATTAGACAAAAAGAATAAAATGGTCTTTGGAGAGAAAATCATTTAACATTTGTTATTTCTGTAACTAATAGAACTCACATACAAATAAATCCATGTTATACTGGATAATATTTATATAACTGTGCAATTTGGGTAACATCTATTCTGGGAAAATAACTTTCTTTCAAGTCTTATTGACATGTTTTCCCTATTAAAATCTCTAAACAGGGAGCTGGAACAGATGAAAAAGTACTGACAGAAATTATTGCTTCAAGGACACCTGAAGAACTAAGAGCCATCAAAGAAGTTTATGAAGAAGGTAAATGTTTGTGAGTTATATTTTGACTTCACCTCCACTGTTACTTCCTTCATTTCTCTGATTTGAATGCAGTCCTTTGTAGGTATGGGAGGCAGGCAGTAAATGATGATTGAATGAATGAATGAATGAATGACCTGCAATTCAAGCTGTTTTTCTCCTTCAGTAAGGAAAAGACTGGCTTTTTATCCTCTTTTATTTTAACATTTTATAAGAAGCTGCTGCTGAAGATGGAGTTTACTTTTGCATAGGATTTGCAATTAGTGTAGGAATACACAGGTTGTCTTTATGTTAACATTAAGGTAAAATGGTTTTCCTCCTTTAAAATATTTAGCTTTATGTTAGCAAAATTTAGGAGTTATATAAAAGTACTTTTGGAACTTTGGAAGAGAAACCTAAACCCTTTCCCACATCAGAGTTGATAAAGTGTATGCCTTTTTCATGAACAGAAATCTGCATTTCAGCCTGAAATATATCCCATGAATAGAATCAAGAAAATGAAATAAAAAGTAGAGGTAGAGAGTCCTTTTCTTACCAGATTTCTTGTAGCCAGCTCTTTCTCCTGCCTGATTGAGGAGGGTCAGACTATCCAGTTTCTCAGCTCAGTCAACAGACTCCAAGCCTAGTGTCTTTTGCTAGGGACTGTATCTTGTCATTAGTTTGTTAATCTTAGAAATGACTTTGTTAACCCAGCAAGTCAAAACAGTGTGATAGTTTAGAGCAACTGTATAATTACCTTTCTAAAGGGCTGAATCTCTCTTTCCTGCTTCTCTTTTTATAGGCAGTAAGTTCCCAACCACTAAGGCAGAAGTGATACATGTATCTCAACTTTGAACTTTATTTGATGTACTATTCAAGTATCTCTTTCTGGGGATGTTGACGTTGATGAGAACCTTTGTGCTACTGGATTACAAATGGTGTGCTCAAACGGGGTTATAACTGTGGTCTGTGCTACTCAGCTGTATAATTGAGCACTGGCTGTGTGTCTGGCAGTGTGCTAGTTGTCATGAGTGACAAAAGGTGTGCATAACCCAGCTCTTGTCCTCAGGCAGTTTGCATGCAGTCTCCTCGGGTGACATGACAGAATGACTGCAATATTTAAAGGAAAATAAAATTCAAACTAAAGTAAAATACCAATAATATTAAATGCAAAAATGCATTCAGAAGAGAGAGGTCATCATAGCTTTGGATGTTAGGGAGGCTTCATGGTACAAATCACACATGCAGCAGAGTTTCAAGACTAGGTGGGTTTACAAAGTGTCCATTGACAGATGAATAGATAAAGAATACACACACACACACACACACACAGACACACACACACACAAACAGACACACACACATGGGAGTACTATTCAGTGTTAAAGAGAGGAAATCCTGTCATTTCAACATCATGGATAAATGTAGAGGACATAATGCAAAGTGAAATAAGCTAGGCACAAGGCATAAGCTATGCATGATCTCACTTATGTTGAATCTAAAAAAATTGAACTCATAGAAACAGATGGTAAGGACCGGCGCGGTGGCTCAAGCCTGTAATCCCAGCACTTTGGGAGGCCGAGACGGGCGGATCACGAGGTCAGGAGATCGAGACCATCCTGGCTAACACTGTGAAACCCCGTCTCTACTAAAACATACAAATATAGCCGGGCGAGGTGGCGGGCGCCTGTAGTCCCAGCTACTCGGGAGGCTGAGGCAGGAGAATGGCGTGAACCCGGGAGGCAGAGCTTGCAGTGAGCTGAGATCCGGCCACTGCACTCCAGCCCCGGCGACAGAGTGAGACTCTGTCTCAAAAAAAAAAAAAAAAAGAAACAGATAGTAAAACAGTGTTTGCTAGGGTATAGGGGCGGGGTGAATGGGAGAAAGGACTGGTGATACATTGATCAAAGCGTACACAATTTTAGTTAGGCAGGATGAATAAGTTCTGGGGATCTCATGTACAGCATGGTGACTCTAGTGAAAGTATAACTGTATTATATGCTTGAAATTTGCGAAGAGAGTATATTTTAAATGTCCTCACCACACACAAAAATATAGACTATATGAAGTGATGGATATGCTGATTAGCTTGATTGTGGTAATCATTTCACAATGTACACATATATCAAAACATCATGGTATATGCCTTAAATATATACAATTTTTATTTGTCCATCATAATAAAGCTGGGAAAAAAAGACGGTGCATTTTGAGTAGGTAGAAAAGGTATTTTTGGGTGAGGTACTGCTTGTCTTTAATGGCATGGAAACTGGACTGTGGAGAGTATATTGAGGGATGGAGAGGGCCTGGCTGCTGTGGAGGATGTGTGCATGTCCATTGTGGGAGGTAAATGGAACAAGCGAGGTTAGGCTCATATAGATGGTTATGCATGACTGGATTAGGAATTTGGACTTAATTCAAAGGTACTGTAAATTCCTGAATGGGCAGTGGAGTGCTGAAGGAACAACTGAGGGAGGAAGGAGATTTGAATAGAAAGGCTAATTGGACAGTTATGTGTGTGGGAGGTAAGCTAGGTATTTAGGAATTATGGCCCAACCTAGGTTAGTGAGAGGTGTGAGGAGGATAAATCAGGGACAGGAGAAACATGTGATAGGATTTAATGGTTAATATATACAGGTGTTGGCATAGAAGAAAGAATTAAAGATTCCTACAAGGTTTTGTATTTGGGTAACTGGTTGAAATAAACATATAACTCTTCCGGGCCTTTTAAAATAGAAGTTTCAGGCTTTTAAAGTTCGTTTGCTTTCACATAATAATTAAATATTTAAATGCCTTAGAGTAAGGCCTCCTTTCCTTTAATACCAACTGTTTGAGAGTAGTAAGAAAGACTTGTAGACTCTTGTAGATCCCAATTCTCCGCTTTTATATGGCCTTACGTTGAGCAGCTGGAAATAGAGGTGGGAGGGGGGCGTACTTTAAAATATCATTGCTGTCTCTCAGAGTTAACTTCATTTCTGCAGAGAAAAAATACCTTATTGGGGGAGTGATGGCCATGCCCAAAGAAATAAATCCCAGAATATTAGAGGATGGAAGACATTTGGAAGCTAACCATGTAAAAGATTTGAAAGACAGCAAAACAGAATTTAAGGTTATGACTGATTGTGTTTTGGACACTTTCCAGTACCATCATGTGTCTCTAGACTAATGACTACATTGGTCAAGAGAATTTCTAAATGGCTGAGTCTTGATTTAAGTTTGAATTGAGTGCCTTTGGGAGCTTTAATTCTTTTTTGTCCAACTACTCACTGAAAGCATTTGCTGAGAGCATTCAGAGATGGAATAGAGGGAATTTATGTTAACCAAATATAATATTTCTTCTTTTATGTCACTTTCATTTGATTAATGGGGCAAGATTATTTTTCTAGTTGAAAGAAGATGTAAATAAGTATGAAATTATTTTGTTGCAGAGTATGGCTCAAGTCTGGAAGATGACGTGGTGGGGGACACTTCAGGGTACTACCAGCGGATGTTGGTGGTTCTCCTTCAGGTATTGGGTGGAGATGAATTACAGTTTGATTAAAAAGCCTGAAGTTGGACTGGGCTGAATCTAGTTAAGTAAGGTCACTTAAAATTCTTTTAATAATTTGTGGTACTTGCTGATTCTTACTGCAATGTTTCTGGCTGTATGTTGCCTGTGCTTGTTTGTGTTTCAGAATATCTGGTCTAAATTCTTAACAGCTAACTCATACATTTGTTTTAGATAGTAGTATCTTGTTCCTTTCACAGAATGATAGCAGTATCTTGTTCTTTCATAGAATTTAAAATCAGGAGGGTCATTTTTGGTTTTGGACAGGCTGTGTGATGATAATGTGAAATAGTGCAGGATTGATCTTAATAAAAGTATATTATTCCCAGAGAGAGCTTTATTGAATAACCATCAGGTGGAACCATTTTTCCTTTTGAATGAGAATGCTCTACAGTTCAATAATGTGACATATTACCTCTCATAGGCTAACAGAGACCCTGATGCTGGAATTGATGAAGCTCAAGTTGAACAAGATGCTCAGGTGAGTGATGCCCAGGATATGATGACTTTATTATGTTCTAGAAATGAAGAAGTAATTGATGGTAATGAAAAAATCACAATGTATGTTATAATAGCTTCTAGTGATAATCTTGTTAATGGGTTCTTCACATAGCATAAGACCTACGTAAGTAGCTTTTTCTTATTCTGATCTGCTCAGCGAAATATTTTACCTTAAAGCCGAAATGAAATAAAATAAATTACATAGTGAGTTCCAACTAGACATGGTTTTTTTTGTTTTGTGATTATTGAACATTCACAAAATAGAGAATTTTACAAAAAACAGGTGTTATTAATGCCACTGCCAGTTATGCAGTGGGTCTCTTAGCAGGAGAAGATAAAGAAGAAAGAATAAAGTATTTAACAGTAAGTGGTGTTTAATTACATAAGAGATGACAAGTTATTTTGGTATTAGGAAATTTCTCTGCATTTCCTTTGACAGAATTTTAAGTAGGATTGGTCTTCTGTCCGCTGCTTTTTAGTGACTCCAAATGAAAATTTCCTCTTGACTTTTAAACCCCTATAAAGTCTCAGTCTGGTTAATAAAACAGTTATTAAAATATCGGAAAGGAAATTTGAAACATGAGAGTTAAAAACTGGAAGTTGGTAATAAAGGAATTACTTGGGTTTCTAGAACCACCAATCATAGACCTCTTTCTGGTCACATGTTTCAGTTAAGAGAATATACAATTCTTGGTTGTTTGTCATGTATCATTGAAAAAGGAAGAGCCATATTCACTCCTCCAGTGGAACAACCCATGGATGTGCAATCTCACTTTGCTAACAGGAAAGAGGAGAGAAGTTATTCTTTTGGTGATTTTATAATGGTTTCAGAATGCTGTCATATCTGTCTAGCTGGAGAGAAAAAAAGAACTGAATGTTTACTGAGGGCTCTTTGTGCAGTATTTGACTGTTGCTTCACTCTAAGAAAATGCAAGCCGATTGTGTCCAGCCCCTGATTATAACCTTCAGACTCTCTGGTGGTTCCTTTGTCTTCAGGATAAAGTCCGGGTTCCTGAATGGGTTACAAGCCCCTTTGTTATCTGTGTCTTGTTTACTTATGCCTCCAGCCTCTCTCACTTGGTCTCTGTGCCCTCTTGCCCCTCCCACCCCTCTTCACCTGAGTCCTCTTCAAGAGTCAGTCTTCAGCTTAGATACTTTAGAGTTAGGTGCCCCTCACAGGGAAAACCATAGCCCCCCCCAGGCTTCCTGTCACAGTTCTTGCCACCTTCTCTGGAAGCCACCTATTTACTTGACTGCCTTCCTGGGCACCCTGAGCTGTCAGTTCAATTGTGTCCTCAGCTTCTGGCATAGAGTAGGTGCTCAGTAAATAACTGATGAATGAATGAGCACATAACTCTACCAGAGAGGGGCAGTTTCCCTTTTATGGATATAGAAACAAGCCCATGGCTTCCACTGAATAGCAGTGGAGTTGGAATTCCTAACGAGGCCTGTCTGACTCCAAAGCTCTTTCTCTTTCCCTAGAAGATAGTCAGTGTTCTTGAATATTAGTATTTCACTATAAGAATATTTCACTATGAGATATTCAGTGTTCTTCAATATTAGTGCCTTCTCTGATTTTCTGTATCATTAAAGGGCTTATTAAATATCAACTTCAAGCACAGATCTAGCTTAACTCCACCTTCTTTCGCGGAGAGGGCTGGAGAAACCCTACAGAGTTGTACTCCTGTTAGGGGCTTTGTTTGGTACTGAAGTGGTGATCTTACTGCTTTCTAAGCATTGTTTGTGGCTTTGCTAGAAGATAGTGCTGTTTCTGTCATTCCTACTGTGAAGAGTAGGATAGGAGTTCTGGGAGCTTTTCAGGGTCACAGTGTAAGAAACCAACTCTAGTCCTCTCAGATGTCTGCAGTGAGGCCTGCATTAGCAAGCAGAGGGCAGATTTCCCAGATAGTCGGTGATGTAATGAGAGCATTGCTGCAGCGTGAGGCTCCTGAGGGGAAAACTACATTTTAACCTTGTTTTCATTGATTTCTGTCCTTGGAGCACTTACTGGATAGCACTGCTGTTCAAACTTTCATTGGCATGCGGAGCACCTGGGGACCTTTAATTGCAGCTGATTCTGTGGGTCTGGGCAGGGGCTGGGAGTCTGGATTTTGAACACGCTTTCAGGTAATGCCTGCATCCTTGGTCCTTTGATTACTGAGGCTGTATAGGTGACACTTACCTGTCATGCAGTGTTTATAACCATTCAGAACCCTGAGAGTACATGTGAGACTGCACATGTGAAAACTGTTTTATGAAGTTACTTTAAAATATCCCTTGAATGGAATCCAAGCTTTTCTTAGCCTTCCAGTGACCAGGAGCAACACAGAACATGTTATCCTGGCTATTAGTTTTTGATTCTTTAAAATGTATTATTATTAATTAATAAACCTGTTGAAAACAACCTTTGAGCATTATAAAAAGGAACACAACAACTTATACCTCATAGCAAGGGCAGCTGGGCTGTTATCACTAGTGAGAATTTGAGATTTCTTGAGAGTAAGCTGAGACAGCTAAAGGGCCCTTTTATAAGTGTGTGCATTTTTGTCTCTACTGATACCTGGCACTAAGAGGATTTCAGTTATTTGAGAGGTTTGATAAGCCATAGAGTCATTCACTTGGGAACCGAACATTTTGTAGATAATCCACTTTTTAACATTTTTAATGTGTTAAACTGATTTAATATTTTTAATGCATTAAAACAGATTTTATCTTCTTCCCCGATAAATCCGTGTTTTATGCTTTCTCTGGAGGGAGAGTTGAACTCTTAGAGGAAAGAGGGAGAAGGAGAAGTAATCAGTTTACTGGGCACTTGCTACTGATTACCTGACCCTGTCCAATGCGTTATGTAAGTTATATAATTTCCATTAATGACTACATACACTGAGGCTGAAGAGGAGATTAAGTAGTTCATCTGAGATCTCGCAGATAGACCATATCTGTTTTGACTCTAAAATCTCATCCTTTGCACTGAACCAGGGCTTGTCAAACTGTACTTAGGCTGAACCATAAAGCTTAGGGAAGGGGTATAAGGGTCCCTCATCCAGACGGATCCATGAATATTGGGCATCCTCATTTAGAAGAAAGGATACTTAGATTAAAACAAAGCTGTTAAATAGCATTGTTTTACATGAAGAAGCCATCATTATTGCATATGATTACTTAATAATAGTTTCCTTTACCTTTTTTTTTTTTTTTTTTTGAGACAGAGTCTCGCTCTGTCGCCCAGGCTGGAGTGCAGGGGATCTCAGCTCACTGCAAGCTCCGCCTCCCAGGTTCACGCCATTCTCCTGCCTCAGCCTCCCGAGTAGCTGGGACTACAGGCGTCCGCCACTTCGCCCGGCTCGTTTTTTGTATTTTTTAGTAGAGATGGGGTTTCACCGCATTAGCCAGGATGGTCTCCATCTCCTGACCTCGTGATCCGCCCGCCTCAGCCTCCCAAAGTACTGGGATTACAGGCTTGAGCCACCGCGCCCGGCCTAATAATAGTTTCACAATAGGTATTGATCCCAAACATAATTCTCCCAATAAAATGAAAAGATTATGGTAAAAATACCTGACATCTCACTAATTATTCCCATATAACAGGCTTAACTCCTGTACTACTAGAGAAAATTTCTAGACATTTAAAACAGTTGATAAGAAGTATGTGCATCAATGTCTGTGATATTGTACAAGATGAGTCCGTCACCCATTTAGGTGTTAATATAGTTGTATATTTTATCTACACGTAGAAACATACCAGAAGTAGTAACTAGCACCCTCAGGGTGTTAATATTAATAGCAAGTTTTCTTTCCTTTCCCTTTCCCCTTTCCTTCTTTTCCTTTCCTTTCCTTTCATTCCTTTTCCTTTCTTTACCCTCCCCTCCCCTCCCCTCTCCTCTCCCTCCTCTCCCTCCTCTCCCCTCTTCCTTCCCCCTTCCCCTTTCCTTTCCTTCTTGCTCTTGTCACCCAGTCTGGAGTGCAGTGCCATGATCTAGGCTCACTGCAACCTCTGCCTCCTGGGTTCAAGCGATTCTCCTGCCTCAGCCTCCCAGGTAGCTGGGATTACAGGCATCCACCACCGTGCCCAGATAATTTTTGTATTTTTAGTAGAGTCAGGGTTTTGCCATGCCCAGGCTGGTCTCGAACTCGTGGGCTCAAGCGATCCACCCACCTCAGCATCCCAAAGTGCTGGGATTACAGGCATGAGCCACCATGCCTAGCCTGTAACTTTTATTTTCTTATTTTTGTTTTTTCTTAGTTTTACAAAATTTCTCAATGAACTTGTGTTGTTTTTGTAATTAGATTTTAAAAGTTATTTTAAGAAAGGTCTGTGTCATCATGATATGGTTCTAAAGTTTAGATACATGCATGACTTTCAGAGTTACTGTCTTTTCAGGTTTGAAGAGCATGTTCACATGTCCAGAATTGGTATTATTCATTTTTATCATTAAAATAATTAATTTTAAAATTGGGCATAAAGATATGTGAGTCTCATTTTTTTTTTCTTATTCTCCAGAAATACAATAAAAAGTAGATCTTTACCACCATAATCTACATTTTTAAACATACTGTAATCAAAACTTCTATATCAAACCTGTTATTATCACTTCCTGTCTTTATTTGGGTTGCTGCTTGTGGGCATAAGGCCAACTGCAAGTAGCAGCCTCAGCAAATTGCATTCATCTTACTTTAATATGTATACTTAGTTTGAAATGAACAAAAAGTGCAGTCATTGTAAAGATTGATTATTTGGATTTTAATAAATTATTCACATCTCAATAAGTGAATTCAGAGTTAATGTTGATGTTTGTATATAAGCTTATATTTTTTAGGCAGTTACATGAACACAAGAAAGCATGTATTTTTTTCTCATATCAAAAAGGAAGTAGGGGCACTCAAACTATTCAACCACGATTTATTGAGTTCTTCTATATGCCAGGCACTGTGCTATACCCACAACCTTTTAAAAATTTATTGTGATCTTTGGAAATATGAAAACATTTTATAGCTAGTCTTGGTTAAATCTTAGTTGTAAAGATAAAATATGAAGTGTACTCTTAATCAAGTGCTATTGAACAAGCAAAACAGAAAAGGTAGACAACGTAGCTTCCAGTTAAATCCTTTCCCGGACTGTAAATGGATGTATCAACAGTGAGGTAATCATAACTTTCTCCTGACCCATATTGTTGCTTCTGAAAGATTGGAGGTTATGGCAGACATTTTGGGAACATGTAACCTTGCACCATTGCTATGCTCTGTTGCTTGTACCCATGAATCTTCTGTGGCACAGTTCAGTGGCAAGCTCCAAAGTTGCTCCAAACTCAGCTGAGTTTCAGCACAGGAAACATTAGAAATGAAAACTATTAATACAATATGATGAATCAAGTGAGTTAAAATTCAGGGAGGAAAAAACAAGTGTGATTAAGAACCTGGAAGTGAGATGGAGGAACAATTTATTAATTGAGTTTGAAATTTTTGCAGGCTTTATTTCAGGCTGGAGAACTTAAATGGGGGACAGATGAAGAAAAGTTTATTACCATCTTTGGAACACGAAGTGTGTCCCATTTGAGAAAGGGTGAGTGAAAAAAAATCTGTATAGGGCAGTTACATTGGTAAATTTGGAAAGTGCATGAGCTGGTGTGACAGAATACCTTCCTCATAGTAGGGACTTAGCGAATGAATCAGTTTTTGTATTTCTTCCATTTGGTGACCTGGAGAAATCTCACATTGTCTTTGCTGCTATTGTAGCTTTTACAAACTAGAGATTCTTAGTCCACTCTTCACTACTGGAGGATGGCAAGGGAGGTCAGATCTCTAGATTGTTCTTCCCGTAGTCACACATCACTGAGTAGTGGCTCACTACACATATTTTCTCCTAGAGATTGGTACCCATGACCTCATCTCTGGATAGTCATCAGCACTTGTGGTATCAGTTGGGAATGAATTTAGTGTAAGTGACAGAGAACCCTAACAGTGGCTTGAAAAATCAGGCTTTTTTTCTAGAGGTAGGATTCCATGGTTGATTTGGCAGGACCTGAGATTTTTCAGATCTTTCTGGTTTTTTTTTTTTTCGCTCCATTATCCCCAGTGTTTGGTTTTCTTTCTCGTATTCATTTCTTCATTATCACAAGATGTCTGCTCTCGCTCCAAACTTAACCATTTCACAGCAGGAAGGAAAGGAAAGGGGAAACCAGTCATATCTGTGTATCACTTTTTATAAGTGAGGAGATTTCTCAGAATCCCCTCTAGTGGATTTACCTGTAGGTCTCGTTGGCTATAACTAGTAAGGGGACTGGGAAATCAGTGAACAAAGTATACCTGCAATCCATTGCTTAGGGCTTGGCACATTGAGGCTCTGAGCACAAGGTTCTGTCAGCAAGGAAGAAAGGGAGATTTGTGTTCAGTAGGACACTACCTAATCAGAGTAGATATCTTCTTTCTGGAAAGAGTGATTCTTATGTGATTAGGAAACCATTTTTATTTTTTCTAGTGTTTGACAAGTACATGACTATATCAGGATTTCAAATTGAGGAAACCATTGACCGGGAGACTTCTGGCAATTTGGAGCAACTACTCCTTGCTGTCGGTAGGTGATTTACAATGTATTCATATTTTTGGTGATAAGAGCTAAAGTATTTTATTCAATTGAGGCTGCACCTGAAAATAACCACCTAGGTGTGAAAGGAAGAGTTTGAGATGATATTTAGGGGAAGCAAACTCGTAAATTTCCAATTCAGAAATTTATTTTGATGTTAGGAATACAGGATTGTCTGGTTAGTTCATCTAAATCCTATGGAAATACTAAGATAATTGTTTGAAAATCGTTTTGAAGCTGCATTAAAAATACTATTTATTGAAGAACCTGAAATGTGGACATTGTCTCAGAGGCTTGTAAACATTCTTTCTGATACCTGTGGAATTTTAGAATTCTTTTGAATATTGTCCTCTCAGCTTTGAGGCAGATTAAGAAATAGTCATCTGGTTTAGAAAAAAAGAATATCTTTGATGTAATAGAAGATGTGATGATGGTTATTTCAGATTAAATAATTTAGTTTTATTTTAATTAAATATTCAGAATAATCTGGAAAAATTGGAGAACTGAATCTGTGCAGTTAATTGCAGCATTATATACTCTCCAAAACTAGGGTGAATCTAGTTTGTGAGTCTCCTCTAGTCCTTTTTTTCATATGGGTCTGCAGTGAGCCTCTGTCTGCTGTTTGTTCCAAGTATTTGGCATTGAGCTCACACTTTGGTGCTCTTTGTCTTCAGGAGAATAAGCTTTTAAAGATGTGCATGAACCAATTCTAAAAGTAGCCTTTCACTTGAGTACGCAGTTAATGAACTTTTACTAGAAAACTTTAAGACAGGTCCTTCATAATTAGAATCCACATGCAAGTTGCCGGGCGTGGTGGCTCACACCTGTAATCCCAGTACTTTGGGAGGCCGAGGCAGGTGGATCACGAGGTCAAGAGATCGAGACCATTCTGGCTAACACGGTGAAACCCCGTCTCTACTAAAAATACAAAAAATTAGTTGGGCATGGTGGTGGGAGCCTGTAGTCCCAGCTACTCGGGAGGCTGAGGCAGGAGAACGGCGTGAACCTGGAAGCGGAGCTTGCAGTGAGCCGAGATCGCACCACTGTACTCCAGCCTGGGCAACAGAGCCAAACTCTATCTCAAAAAGAAAAAAAGAAAAAGGCCGGGCGCGGTGGCTCAAGCCTGTAATCCCAGCACTTTGGGAGGCCGAGACGGGCGGATCACGAGGTCAGGAGATCGAGACCATCCTGGCTAACACGGTGAAAC
>NW_016814921.1:91415-93755 GCF_001698545.2 Rhinopithecus bieti | reverse complement strand
GAAAAGAAAAGAAAAGAATATGTAGAGAGTATATAGGAAGATCGCACAAGAGTTTTAAAATATTAGATAGCGTAGTAATCTTGTATTACTTGCTTGAATGTCTTGGAATGAAAACTTCCAAGGGGTTTATATGATTTATTGGTGATGAATAATATTGTGGTATTATAACAATCCAGGCTGCCCAAACTGCAGTATCCAAAAAGTCCTCACAGAATAAAGGGGCATAGAAAAAACGTGTGCCCTTATTCTCCATGCCTTTCTATGCAGACCTCACAACTCCAAGGAGAACCCAAGCCAGTGTCTAAGAAAATATTTGGTGAGTGAGGACGTTAGATAAGCTGACAGCTCTTTAGCCTCTGGTACTTTTGTGTTTTTATACAAGTAGAGCTATAAGCAGGAAGCAGCACTTGATTTTTAATTACTTAATCCTTTTCATATCAGAATAGCATTTGACCATTGTATTGTTTATTTTCTTAGTGAAATCTATTCGAAGTATCCCTGCCTACCTTGCAGAGACCCTCTATTATGCTATGAAGGTAAGTGGATACCATGAACCTTCTCTCTAATACATTTCTCTAATTATTATTCTTCATTTTTGCTTATGTTTTAGATGATAGACCTTGGGAATTTTTCTCTTCTTATAACGTTCAACCCAGTTCTACCACATTGTTATACCTTATTGATTCACCCGCACCCGGGAGCATTTGATCCTATGTTTGAAGTTTTTAAGCATTGTGCCTCTCTCTTTCTATTTTTTTAAAGGGAGCTGGGACAGATGATCATACCCTCATCAGAGTCATGGTATCCAGGAGTGAGATTGATCTGCTTAACATCAGGAAGGAGTTTAGGAAGAATTTTGCCACCTCTCTTTATTCCATGATTAAGGTAATAGAACCTTTCTTTAAATTATGTTTGGTAATCCAAAGCAGACCAATATGCTGCATGAAAGACAAGAATGGGAGAACCTGATTCTTGTGTTAAGTTTAAAATTTTAGTGGCATGATTAGAGCAATGAGTTAAAAAGCATAGCATAATGTTTCCTGAAGTAGAGATGATGGCTCCTAAGTGAAAGCATGGGTGTTGATGTGGCTGAGGCTCTTGGTGAACTCAGAAGCATTATTTAGTAGTGGTGACAGATGACTCAACAAACCAAACCTCTTGCCTATGCTAATAATGTGTTCTTTCTGTCTTTTATCAGTTCCAGCTGTCCTTACTAGTCCTTCTTTTATTTCATATCAGCTTTTCCTTTCTTTATTGTCTTTTATCACCTTATCTCTGATGCTGGTTTCTAATTCAGGAAAGAGCCAACCAGGTCATATTGGGAGTAAGTAAGGAGCCCCTAGGTATTAGTATCATTTTTGTTCTTTTTAAAACAAGGTGCTCCGTGGCCTATAATTACATTTAGCTTAAGGTCTTTTGACTTTTTTTTTTTTCTTCTGATAAAGGTTAATGTGGACCATGTGCAAAGCAAGATTTCAATTAAGCAGAAGCTTTTAGTTTAGCATGTGTGTGGTGTGGCTGGCCCAAAGGACACTAGAGAGTTTACCCATGCACCTTTAGCTTGAAACATTAATTTATCATGCGTGTCTGCATGTGAGACAAGCAGATGCAAAGCATGTCCTGCCCTTCTGTCTCGGAGGGAGGGCCACGACAGCCCTGCAGCCCTAGCACTGCCCGTGTTAGCTGATATATACTAAGGGATAGAGACTATTCTGTTTAGAAAGCTTGATTTAACTATAGTTGTTAAAGTTTCCCTGTTCTTTGTGTTACCAGAGGGAATGCTGAGTGTCTGAGGTTACATTGGTAGGAAACTCCCTGCATAACATTCCTGATGTGAAAGTCACAGAGATTACCCACTTGGGAGAAGAATCTTATAAATACAATTTGTTGCCAGTTATTTGTTAGTTTAAAAATTTTCTATGGCTTCTGTGAGTCATGGAGATTAATGTAATACATTTGGTTTCAGGGAGATACATCTGGGGACTATAAGAAAGCTCTTCTGCTGCTCTGTGGAGGAGAAGACTAATGTGTCACGGGGAAGAGCTCCCTGCTGTGTGCCTGCGCCGCCCCACTGCCTTCCTTCAGCACCTCTAGCTGCATTTGTATGCCAGGGCTTGACACATTGCCTTATTCATACTAGCATGCTCACGACCAACACATACGCATCATAGAAGAAAATAGTGGTGCTTCCTACTGATCTCTGATGGAGATCTCTTTGACTGCTCTAGTACTTAATTATACTTACGTTACTAAGTTTAATGCCTGGCCATTTTCCATTTATATATTTTTCTTTAAGAGGCCAGATTGCTTTTAGCCTTTTTTAAAACTTCATTTATATTA
>NW_016814921.1:85855-88432 GCF_001698545.2 Rhinopithecus bieti | reverse complement strand
CTCTCTCTCTCTCTCTCTCTCTCTCTCTCTCTCTCTCTCTCTCTCTCTCTCTCTCTGTCTCTCTGATCCTTTCTATTCCCTGAGAGAAAACAATATTGAAATTAGGTCAATTAATAACCCTGCCATGGCCTCTGAGTGTTCAAATGAAAGGAGGAGACTCACATGTCTCTTACTTTAAATCAAAAGTTAGAAATGATTCAGCTTAGTGAGGAAGGCATGTCAAAAGCCAAGGCAGGCTGAAAGCTAGGCTACTGGTGCCAAACAGCCAAATTGTGAATAAATGTAAATTTTAATTTTCTTTCTTGAAGAAAATTAAAAGTGCTACTCCATTGAACACATGAATGGTTAAGACAGTGAAATAGCTGTATTGCTGATACAGAGAAAATTTGAGTGGTCTGGTTAGAAGATCAAACCAGCCACAACATTCCCTTAAGTCAAAGCCTAATCCGAGCAAGATCCTAATTTTTAATTCTATGAAGGCTGAGAGGTGAGGAAGCTGCAGAAGAAAAGTTGGAAGTGAGCAGTTTTGGTTCATGAGGTTTAAGGAAAGAAGCCATCTCTATAGTAGAAAAGTGCAAATTGAAGCAGAAAGTGCTGATGTAGAAGCTGCAGCTAGTTCTCCAGATGACCTAGCTAAGATAATTGATAAAGGAGGCTATGCATTTTTAATGTAAACAAACAGCTTTCTATTAGAAGATACGATTTGTAGCTAGAGAGGAGACATCAATGCTTGGCTTCAGCTTCAAAGAACAGGCTGACTCTTCAAGGGCCAATGCAGCTGGTGATGTTAAACTGAAGCCAATGCTCATTTACCATTCCCTGGATCCTAGGGCCCTTAAAAATCATGCTAAATCTACTCTGCCTGCATTCTATAAATGGTACAACAATGCCTGGATGATAGCACATCTGTTTATAGCATGGTTTGCTGAATATTTTAAGCCCACTTTTGAGACCTACTGCTCAGAAAAAAAAATCCTTTTCAAAATATTTCTGTACATTGACAATACACCTTGTCACTTAAGGAGTGAATGTTGGAGCTTTACAAGGAGCTGAATGTTGTTTTCATGCCTGCTAACACAACATATATTCTGCACCCCATAGATCAAGGAGTAATTTCAACTTTTAAGTCTTAATAAAAAATGTATTTTGTAAGGGCATAATTGTCATAGATAGTAATTCTTTTCACGGATCTAGTCAAAGTAAATAGAAAACATTCTGGAAAAGATTCACCATTTTAGATGCCATTGATACGGTTTGGCTTTGTATTCCCACCCAAATCTCATGTTGAATTGTGATCCCGAGTGCTGAGTGGTGTGAAGTAACTGGATCATGGGGGTGGTTTCTAATGGTTTAGCATCATCCCCCTAGTGTTGTCTCATAATAGGGTTCTCACAAGATCTGGTTGTTTGCAAGTGTGTAGCACCTCCCCTGTCACTCTCTCTTCCTCCTCCCCCACCATGGTAAGATGTACTTGCTTCGCCCTTACTTTCTGCCATGATTGTAGGTTTCCTGAGGCCTCCCAGCCATGCTTAATGTACAGCCTGTAGAACTGCAGTCAATTAAATTTGTTTTCTTCATAAACCCAGTCTTAGGCATTTCTTTATAGCAGTGTGGGAACAGATTAATACAGCTGTTAAGAATATTCATGATTCATGAACAGAGGTAAAAATATCAGCATTACCAGGAGTTTGGAAGAAATTCATTGTAAACCTCATGGATGACTTTCAGGGGCTTAGGACTTCAGTGAACAGAGTAATTGCAAACATGGTGGAAATGGCAAGAGAAGTAGAAGTAGGAGTGAAGCCTGAAGATGTGACTGAATTGCTGCAATGTCATGATAAAACTTGAATGGACAAAGAGTTGCTTCTTATGGATGAGCAAAGAAATTGGTTTCTTAAGATGGAAACTATTCCTGGTGAAGATGCTGTGAACATTGTTGAAATGACAACAAAGGATTTAGAATGTTCCATAAACTTAGTTGATAAAGCAGCCATAGGGTTTGAGAAGATTGACTCTAATTTTGAAAGAAGCTCTACTACTAGACACTGTGGCTTATGCTTAGCTACTTAGGAGGCTGAGGCAGGAGGACTGCTTGAGGCCAGGAGTTCAAGACCAGCCCAGGCAGCATAGGGAGATCCTGTCTCTCAAAAAAGAAATGAAAAAATAATGAGCTTAGTGTGGTAGTGCATGCCTGTAGTTCCAGCTACATGGGAGGCTGAGGCCTAAGAGTTTGAGGCTACAGTAAGCTATGATCATGCTGCTGCCCTCCAGCCTGGGTGACAGAGCAAGAGCTTGTCTCTTAGAAAAAAAAAGTCTGCTTCAGAGAAATCTTTTGTTAAAAAGAATCAATGCAGCAAACTTCATTATTGTCTTATTTTAAGAAATTGCTGCAGTATCCCAACTTTTAGCAACCTCTGTCCTGATTAAGCAGCAGCCATTAACGTCGAGGCAAGATCCTCCACTAGCAAAAAGACTGGCTTGCTGAAGGCTCAGATGATTGTTAGCATTTTTTAGCAATAAAGTATTTTTAAATTAAGGTATTACATTTTTTTTTTTTTTTTTTTTTTTTGGAAGAAG
>NW_016814921.1:42185-84286 GCF_001698545.2 Rhinopithecus bieti | reverse complement strand
GTCATTTGCAAACAGAGACAATTTGATTTTCTCTTTTCCTAATTGAATGCCCTTTATTTTTTTCTCTTGCCTGATTGCTCTGGTCAGAACTTCCAACACTATATTGAATAGGAGTGGTGAGAGAGGGCATCCTTGTTTTGTGCCAGTTTTCAAAGGAAAAGCTTCCAGTTTTTGCCTATTCAGTATGATATTGGCTGTGGGTTTGTCATAAATAGCTCTTGTTATTTTGAGATACGTTCCATCAATACTACAAGGCTACAGTAACCAAAACAGCATGGTACTGGTACCAAAACAGATATATAGACCAATGGAACAGAACAGAGGCCTCAGAAATAACACCACACATCTACAACTATCTGATCTGTGGCAAACCTGACAAAAACAAGCAATGGGGAAAGGATTCCCCATTTAATATTTAACAAATGGTGCTGGGAAAACTGTCTGGCCATATGTAGAATGCTGAAACTGGATCCCTTCCTTACACTTTATACAAAAATTAACTCAAGATGGATTAAAGACTTAAATGTAAGACATAAAACCATAAAAACCCTAGAAGAAAACCTAGCCAGCATCATTCAGGACATAGGCATGGGCAAGGACTTCATGACTAAAACAGAAAGCAATGGCAACAAAAGCCAAAATAGACAAATGGGATCTAGTAACAAAAGCCAAAACAGACAAATGGGATCTAGTTAAACTAAAGAGCGTCTGCATAGCAAAAGAAACTATCATCAGAGTGAACAGGCAGCCTACAGAATGGGAGAACATTTTTGCAATCTACCCATCTGACAAAGGGCTAATGTCCAGAATCTAGAAAGAACTTAAACAAATTTACAAGAAAAAAACAACCCCATCTAAAAGCAGGCAAAGGATATGAACAAACACTTCTCAAAAGAAGACATTTATGCAGCCAACAGACATGAAAAAAAGCTGATCATTACTGGTCATCAGAGAAATGCAAATCAAAACCACGATGAGATACCATCTCACACAGGAAACAACAGATGCTGGAGAGGATGTGGAGAAATAGGAACACTTTTACACTGTTGGTGGGAGTGTAAATTAGTTCAACCATCATGGAAGACAGTGTGGCGATTCCTCAAGGACCTAGAACCAGAAATACCATTTGACCCAGTGATCCCATTACTGGGTATATACCGAAAGGATTATACATCATGCTACTATAAAGACACATGCACACGTATGTTTATTGCAGCACTATTCACAATAGCAAAGTCTTAGAACCAACCCAAATGTTCATCAGTGATAGACTGGATTAAGAAAATGTGGCACACACCCACCATGGAATACTATGCAGCCATAGAAAAGGACGAGTTCATGTCCTTTGCAGGGACATGAATGAAGCTGCAAACCATCATTCTTAGCAAACTATCATAAGGACAGAAAACCAAACACTGCATGTTCTCACTCAGGTGGGAGTTGAACGATGAGAACACATGGACACAGGTCAGAGAACATCACACACCAGAGCCTGTCAGTGGGTCGGGGGCTAGGAGAGCGATAGCATTAGGAGAAATACCTAATGTAAATGATGAATTGATGGGTGCAGCAAACCAACATGGCATATGTATACCCATGTAACAAACCTGCACGTTGTGCACATGTACCCTAGAACTTAAAGTATAATTAAATAAAAAAGAAATAAAAAAAAAGAATTGGACTGTGATAAGGGGCTAGAATTACCAGATACTAAAGCAAAAATTACAACTATTGTAACATTTTAGAGGCCCCCCAAATGTCTTAAAATATAAATCCACTTATTATTACCATTACCTTCTCATACGCAAATGATTCAAAGTACATTCATTATATTTCCCACAGACAAATATGCCTTCCCAATTTTCTATTTTGGTAGTGGCTCTAAAAAGAAGTGTAGTACTCATACAGTAGGCAGACAGACCAATTAAATAGAATAAAAATGACAGAAATAGGTCTCAATACAGATAGAAAGTAGTATAAAACTTCATTTCAAGTCAAGAGAGAAAATGCAACTATCAAGTAAATAGTGCCAGGACCCCCTTCTTGGGGATAGACATCTCAAAAAACTAAAACTGGATCCATAACTCCCAGCTCATGATGATGAATGATTTAAATATGAAAAGAATGAAATCATACAAATATTAAAATAAATTCTATTATCTGACTTCGCAAGAAGTGTTAATATGTTATAAAATCTAGTAGCCATAAATGACAAAAAGACTGATTAAATTCAACTAATAAATCTTAAACTTTTAGAAATGAAAGTTAAAGATTTATGAATGGTCAAAGCCATAATAGTCAAGTTTAAAAGAAAACAATCACCTACAGAAAATATTTGCAACTCATAGGTGTAGTTTCCCTAATATATATTGAGGTCCTTCACATTGAAAGGAAATGATCAGTAACTCACGAGAAATGAAGGCCAATGACATGAAAAGGTCATTTACAGAGCAGACAATACAAGTTATCAGTCAACAATTGGAAAGATATTTAATCTCATTCATAATAAAAATAATGCAAGACAAAACTATGGTGAGGTATAATTTTTCACTGAGCAGATTAGCCAAGATAAAAATAATTGTTGATAAAGGCCTTCTCAACCAGCTGCTCTTATAACTGGATGGTGCCATTGTGAATTGTTCTGTCCTCTTCGGAGGGCATCTGGCATTATAGATCACATTTACAAATATATATACTCTTTGATTCAACAGTTGTATTTCTAGAAATCGTCTTATGATACCACTGATGTGCGGTAACACAGACATAAGACTATTCATTGTAGCACTGCTTCTAATAACAAAATATGGAAACAATTTAAAAGCCTGTTAATAAGGGGCTGGGTAAAGTAATGATGGTACATTTGTACAATGGATACAGCACAGCCACAAAGAGTAAGAAAGCTCCCTTTGTACTGATGTGGAAAAATACTGAGAATTAAGGAGTATCGTTAAATGAAGATATTCAGATGCGGAATAATGGTCACAATATGGTTACCCTTTGTGTAAAAAAAGGAAAAATAAGAATTCATGTGTGCGTTTGCTATGCAAGAATAGAATAATTTTGAAGGATGCATAAGAAACTACTAATAATATTTGCCTGTGGGGAAGAAAATGGGGTAGATGAGGGCCAGGGAAAAGAGGGAGATATTTCACTGTATACCTTTTAAATCTTTTGATTGTTGAATCAGGTGAATATATATTTTAAAACATTACCCTAAAATAAATACATAACATCTTTGATAATTCATAATGGAAAAACATGAAGAGGAACATAATGAATGTTTCTAAAACACTTTCCATATAAAACATATCAGTGTGGGGCAACATGATGGCTTTTGCTCAGCTCAATCTCTGCTTGATTTGAGATTGCACAATTCTGCAAAGCTCAGGTATTACCAATTCAGGATAAGCTTGAAGTTAGCAAATGGCCAGTCCAGTTTCAAGTTAAGTGCAGTTTCAAGTTACTTGCTTTTTTATTTTTTTAGAGTTAGGTATATTGAGGCTGAGTTTACCTTCAGTAAAATTCATCTTTTTTTTTTCAGGTGTACAGTGTCTTGAACGTTGTTAAATGCATGCAATTATGAAACTATCACAACAATTAGGTTATAGGATATTATCATTACCCCCATCTTCTCCCCCAAAAGTCTTCTAAAAGCCTTTCGTAGTCAATCCTTTTTGCCTACTCCCAAACCCAGGTAATTACTAACCTGGTTTCGGTTTCTATAGTTTTTGTTTTTTTCCTCCCAAGATGTCATATAAATGAAATCACACAGTATAGCGTTTTGAGTATGAATTCTTTCTTTTGTTTTTTTATTTTTTACTTTTTGAGACTGAGTCTTGTTCTGTCGCCCAGGCTGGAGTGCAGTGGCGCGATCTTGGCTTGCTGCAATCTCCACCTCCTGGATTCAACTGATTCTCCTGCCTCAGCCTCCTGAGTAGCTAGGATTACAGATGTCCACCACACCTGGCTAATTTTTGTATTTTCAGTAGAGATGAGGTTTCGTCATGTTGGCCAGGCTGGTCTCAAACTCCTGACTTCAGGTGATCTCCCTGCCTTGGCTTCCCAAAGTGATGGAATTACAGGCATGAGCCACTGCACCTGGCTGAGTCTGAATTCTTTCAAAGAGCATAATGCATTTGAGATACAACCATCTTATAGCGTGTATCAGTAATTAGCTTGTTCTTTGTTTTCTGAATAGTATTCTGTTGTATGCATATAACACTACTAGTACATTTATTCGTTCACTGGTTGGTAGACATCAGGGTTGTTTCTAGTTCTGAGTGATCATGAATAAATGTCCCGACCTGCAGGACAGTCGAACGGGCCCTGGAAGGGGGAGTGGGAATGGAGGAGACAAGAAAACACAAGAAATGGAGACAAGACAAACAGCCTGATCAAGTCTCGTTTATTGAGTATAGGGTCATGCCTTATATAGGGCTGGCAGGGGAGAGGTTGGGCCAGGGCGGTGATAGGCCGGATCTTCTCAAATTACAATCGCGCATGCGGCCGTGGTTTTGTACTTTTCCCGGGCGCGGGATCCACCTGCGCCCCTGGGCTGCATATCTTTCCTGGGCGGGAAATGGTTTGCGCGCGCGCGGTAAAGGTTGGCGCGCGGGGAAAGGTTGGCGCGCGCGGGAAAGGTTGGCGCGCGGGGGAACAGTTTTGGCGCGCCGGAGAAACTTAGGCACGCGCGGGAAAGCTTTGGCGCGGCGGGAAGGGTTTTATAAATAAAGATAACCCGGGAATGCCCTCTTGTCTCCGCTTTGCGGAGATCAAGCAACAGAGGTCGGCTAATTCCGGGCCTCATGGCTCCGGACAAATAAAGTCACTATAAAGATTCATGTACAATATTTATGTGGATATATGTTATTTCTCTTGGGTAAATAAGAATGGGATTGCTGGGTTATAGGGTAAGTCTATGTGTAACTGTATCAGAAACTGCCAAACTGTTCCTCACAATAGTGAAACCATTTTGCTTCCTACAGCAATGTGTGTGTGTATGTGCATGTGTGTGCATTTATACATATATATACATTTTCACATATAAATATCAATTATGAATACCTACCACAAACACAGTGGCTTAAAATATCACAAATGGTTATCTTATAGTTCTGGAAGTCAGAAGTCCAAAATTAGTATCACTGGACTAAAGTAAAGGTGTGGGTAGGGCCATGTCCCTTTCTGTGGGCTCTCAGGACCATCTATTTTCCTGCCTCTTGCAGCTTTCAGAGGCTGCGCACATTTCTTAGCTGGTAGCCCTCCTCTATCTTCAAAGCCAGCAATTGCTTAACTCTGACATTTGTTTTCTGTCACCACATCTCCTCTGATGGACTCTCCTTCCTCCCTATTTCTCTTTTGAGGACCCTTGTGATTAAATTCAGCCCACTTGGGTAATCCAGCATACTTTCCCCACCTCAAGATCACATCTGCAAAATCCCTTTTGCCATGTAAGATCTCACATTCACAAGTTTGGGGAATTAAGACGTAAACATCTTTGTGGGTGAGGAAGGCTTTTTCTGCTTAGCAAAGATCATTTCAAGAATCATGATATTGTAGCATACACACCATTTTATTTTTGTTAGGGTAAAAGTGATGCTCTTTCCAGCCCTCTATGTCATAGGCGGGAGTACAACCTCCAAATATGCCTTCAGTTAATTTAGCTGATATGAATGAGGCAAAACAGTTTATTACTTGATTTAGAACTTATATCTAACTTTAGTTATCAAAAACTTCTGTGGATATGTTTTTCCTTTCGTGTGTGTGTGTGTGTGTGTGTGTGTGTGTGTGCGCGCGCGCGCACACGCGTGTACATCCCGTCTGGGGAGTCTATTTTTGCCCAGAGGGTGGTGCTGTTGACATAGGTTTACTTCCATCACCTTCAAGCTATACTTCTATTTATACTGATTTTTTTTTTTTTTCAGCATCACAGGATATTCTTTTCTCTTATTTTAAGTTCCGGGATACATGTGCAGGACATGCAGGTTTGTTACATAGGTAAATGTGTGCCATGGTGTTTTGTTGCACCCATCAACCCATCACCTAGGTATTAAGCCCAGCATGCATTAGCTCTTTTCCCTAATGCTCTCCCCTCATCCCCCATCCTGCCTCAACAGGCCCCAGTGAGTGTTGTTCCCCTCCCTTTGTCCATGTGTTCTCATTGTTCAGCTCCCACTTATAAGTAAGAACATGCGGTGTTTGGTTTTCTGTTCCCGCGTTATCACAGGATATTCTTATAAAATCTTCCTCACCCCAACACTCAGACAAAAAGTGAATCTAGATTTTAATCTTCTTCTTGGTTAGTCATTTGCTGCTTGGTGGTTTAGAATCACTTTAAATTTTCATTTTAGGACATTCAGTTTTGTTTTCAAAACTGTATTCCTTGGTCTGATTCTTATCCTCTCTCCTGCTCCCAGTCCTTCAAGAATGTGCATGAAATGTGTCTCTCTTTCGTAAAGTTTTTACATGTTTTCTATGAATGTTGCACATTTCTCTCCATTGTTGTTACCTGGCAATAATGAGATATATAGCCACAGGCACACATAAGAAAAAGGACTCCCTTCTGCAGAATCTATTTGCCAGCTAGGTTTTGATATTTGAAATAAATAAATGTTTTAGAAATGTAAATTCACTTATTGCTGCCACTATCTTCTCATATGCGAATGACTCAAAGTACATTCACCATATTTCCCACAGACAAATATGCCCTCCCTATTTTTCTGTTTTTAGTAGTGACTCTAACAGTCTTCTGAATAAAAGGTTTCAGATTCAAATCTTTGGGAATATTTTTATATCATCTCTTTGTCTGTTGTGTTAAATTAATGATCAAGCCTGCATACTTCTTTCTTCATTCTGTCTTTTCCATCTACCTCTTCTTTCCATTTCTGCTGCTATCCTATTTTTGGAACCAATTACTGCATCTGGATTATACAAATGACTTATTTTATTAATGAAAAAATTTATTATTTTATCGAAGTAATAAATACAAATGTTTAAAAGTTAAATAGTATGGAAGTCTTCCTGGGAAAAGAAAAGTCCTTATTCTCTCAATTTTCCACTCCCAGTCCATATCCCATGGTGGGGAACTCTTTTAACATTTTTATCATTTTCCATTTTTATTTGTTCTAGGTAGTTCTATCCATACTTATAAATAATATGCACATACTATGATTTCTTCATTCCTTCTTTTCAGGTTTTTCTATTGGATTCCTGCCATGATAGATGGTGGTTAAGCTCATTTACCCCATTCGCTGTTCATTTTCTTTTCTACTGATTGTTCTTAGTTCCTCTTTTCAATACCTATGTCACTTTAAATAATATATTTGCATTTTTATTTCTTGTTCCAAAACTATAGAAAGGATCTCCTCATTTTGAAAGGTTAGAGCACTAGAGATGTCCTTCATCTCTCCTCTTCCCTTTTCATCTTCCAACACGTCACGTGTAATTTTGCTTTGAAATTGTTAGGGTTTCTAAGGGTTGATTCTATTTATATTCTCTGATCCCAATTAAGTCTTGTGTGCTCTGTCAGTATATTGATTCTATAATTGGGAAGAAAAATGTTTAGATAAATTGGCTAATATCTAACCCAGCTGTGCTCTATGATTTCATTCCCCTTGTATATTTGTCCTTCCCACCCTCATGACACCTGCCTTTATTGTTTCTTAAGTGTTCGAAATATCCAAGCATTATGGGATGTTGATGGCACCTTATACATATTTTTCTTCCTGAAAATATTTTCCTGAAGCCTCCATCCTTTGATTGCATTGATTTCTCTCTAGGCTTGCTGCACAGCCATCATCCTGGGGGCCTCTAAATGTCAGCAGGTGAGGGTGGCTGTCTTAGTCCATTTGGGTCATAAAGAAATACCTGAGACTGAGTAATTGATAAGGAAGAGAGGTTTATTTAGCTCAAGATTCTGTGGATTGTACAGGAAGCATGGTGCTAGCATCTGTATTTGGGGAAGGCCTCAGACTGCTTCCGCTCATGGCAGAAGTGGGAGGAAAGTTGGCTTGTGCAGAGGTCACACGACGAAAGAGCAGGCAAGAGAGACTGGAGGAGCTGCTAGACTTTTCAAACAACCAGCTCTCATGGGAACTAATACAGCAAGAACTCACCACCCTCCTTTGGTTGGGGGCAAAATAGGAAGAGCTTTAAACTACAGAATGTGGAATTGGGGCTTTACATGGTTGACCATGGGAGCTACTGAAGGTTCCTGGGCAAGCAGAGGCATGACAAAAATGGTATCTGGAAAGTAAACTGGCAAATGTTAGGGCAGTATTTTTCAGACTTTTTTTCATTATTGTCCCCCATCCCAGAACATTCATAGACATTTTTTCCCTAATGCCACTCCTCATGACATTTTAAGAGCACAGATAAACTGTATGTCTGCTTTTGGAGAGAGCCTTTCTCTTCATCTGAGCCTCTTTTCTGTGTATTTCTGGTTAGGGCTTCATCAGTCACCACTTCTTCAGCTTTCCATTTCTCAAAAATTTGATGACATCTCTCTTGTGCTGATGGCCTTCCTTCCATTCTCTTACAAGTGAGTTTTTTACTCCCCTTATCCTCATTTAATTGAGTCCATGGCTCAGACTTCCATCTTGAACTGGATGTTCTGAAATGACTTCTTAATTGCCCATGCTGTTTACAGCTGCTTCTGCCATTCTGCCAACACTGCCTGATTTCTGGTGCCTTTGTCATCCCTAGATTCCTTTGTATGACCAGTATATCTCATTTCTTGAAGACTCAGGCTTACTTCTATTACTAGGCCAAGTCAGCCTGTCATGAAGAAGGTCATGGTTAACCACCTCTGTACCTCCTTCACCAAGAATCACTAGTTGTCCTCCTGGGTTGTGGGCCAGGTCTGAGTGCCCATCTCTGGGTCCCAGATTAGTCTGCAAATCAGAGCTTCTCTTGTCCCTTATGTCCTGGGCTCCTAGGACTTAATTTCTGCTTTGCTTCTGTTTCTAGCAGCTTTGTCTGTTGTCAACCTCTCCTTTTGCCAGTTGGCAATCTTGTGAATCTGCCACAGTTCCAAGATGATTGTGGCTCTCAGGCCCCAGTCTCCAGCTCAGATTCCCTGTTAGTGGGTGCTGTCTGCCTCTTTGGGACCTCATAGTCTTCTCCTGGAAACCCAGGTGCAAACCGCTGCCTGCACATATTCTGAGGTGGCCGCCTCTTTAGAACACTTCCTTGTCCCTCCTCCTGGTTGACTGCCCTGCTGTTAGCTCAGTCCACCTCCAAACTGTGCTCTGATCTAACATATTTTCTTTCATTAGGCCCTGTCTTCTTTATCCCCTGTGCTCATTTGGGCTTTTACATGGAATACAAAGATATTTCCTACTCCCATTTGTTGATATATCATCCTCTGCTATGGTCTGAATGTTTGTGTCTCTCCAAATTTATGTTAAAATCCTTACCCCCAAAGTGGTGATATTAGGAAGTGGGACCTTGTGGGAGGTGGAGCCTCATGCATGAGATTAGTGCCCTTGTTCACAGGCCCCAGGGGGCTTGTTTGTCCCTTCCACTATCTGAAGACATGGTTGGAAAGTACCATTTATGAACCAGGGAAGCGGCACACACTAGCAACCATATTTGCTGGCACTTTGATCTTGGACATCCCAGTCTCCAGCACTGTAAGAAATAAATTTCGGTTGTTTATAACCTACTTAGTCTATGGTATTCTGTCATAGTAACCCAAATGGACTAAGACATCATCCAATTTTACACATCCTGCAATCTACACATTCTCAGTGGGGGCAATGTCACTCATAAGAGGGTGAAAACTGATTATTGGGAGCTGAAAAAATCATACTCTTTTCATGTTTATATATAAAAAGCACAGATATATACACACAGTGCATAAACAGACATACAGTTTATCTGTGCTATTAACACTTTATAGGAGATGGCAATTAGGGGAAAAATGTCTATGAAGGTTCTGGGGTGGGGGGACAATAATAAAACCAAATCTTTTCTTTTTTTTTTTTTTGAGATGGAGTCTCATTCTGTCGCCCAGGCTGGAGTGCAGTGGCACAGTCTCGGCTCACTGAAACCTCTGCCTCCCGGGTTCAAGCGATTCTCCTGCCTCAGCCTCCCGAGTAGCTGGGATTAGAGGTGCATGCCACCATGCCTGGCTAAGTTTTGTATGTTTAATAGAGATGGGGTTTCACCATGTTGGTCAAGCTGGTCCTGAATTCCTGACCTCGTGACCCACCCTCCTCGGCCTCCCAAAGTGCCGGGATTACAGGCATGAGCCACCGCACGCGGCCATGGAAACAAATATTGACAATACTGCTATCATGTTTGTCAGTTTGCTTTCCAGACACCACTTTCGTCATATCTTCACTAACTCAAACACTTTTGGTAGCTCCCACAGTCAACTACCTAAGCCCCAATTCCTCATTCTGTAAACAATGTCCCTAACCATCTTTCTAGTCCTAGCTCTTACTTCTCTCCTGACATAGATCATCCACTCTAGTTAAGTTGCTATTCATACTCTTAACCACAGTTTCTGCTTTTCTACTTTGCTCTCACCAGTATGTTACCTGAATATCTTCCCCTCATCTTTTTCCCTATGAAAATCCATTCAGTTTTAATGTCCCGTCCAAACCTCAATATCATATTTAAAACCTGCTTAATCACTTCAGCCAAGAGATCTCTCATTTTTCTATATTCAGCAGTGTATCTTATCTATATTCTGCAGTTGACGGAAATTTATTACTATGTACTTTAGCTATACTATTCAGCTCTTTCCTCCAAGAGAATGTAAGTCCCTGAAGAGCATTTCTCTCTCTTTTTTTTTTTTTTTTTTTTTTTGAGATGGGGTCTCTCTCTGTCACCCAGTCTGGAGTGCAGTGGCGCGATCTCGGCTCACTGCAACCTCTGCCTCCCGGGTTCACGCCATTCTCCTGCCTCAGTCTCCTGAGTAGCTGGGACTATAGGTGCTCCCGACCTCGCTCGGCTAATTTTTTTGTATTTTTAGTAGAGACGGGGTTTCACCGTGTTAGCCAGGATGGTCTCAATCTCCTGACCTCGTGATCCGCCTGCCTCAGCCTCCTAGAGTGCTGGGATGACAGGCGTGAGCCACCGCGCCCGGCCCCTGAAGGGCATTTCTGAGCCTTATGCTCTTCTCTGCCTAAAGAGTCCTTTGTGCAGTTGACACTGATACTTTTTGGTAGTTTATTTAATTATTTCTAATTTCAATTAACACAAAGTTCAAACATATGTATTGGAGAGAGATGTAATAGGAGGAATTTTGTTGATGAGGTAAAGAAATAGATTCACGTAACTTTAAAAAAATATATTTCTTTATCTTTCTAACTAAGATAAAGGGTACATTTATCATCAAGCAGAGCACAATGTTTTGCAGATATAAACCAAAAACTCCACAGACGACTAAGTCTATGGTATTTTCATTTCTCCTTGTTTAGAAGAAAAAACCTAAGCAAACAATGATTATAACAGCTAGAGCCACGTAGAATTTCAGAGTTCATGAGAACTTCAAGAAATTACAGATAATCACTGCTACTGAGGATCATCTCTTTTTGTGGAGAGAAGTAATCTCTGCTTAAGAGCTTAAAGTAATTTCAGTCTAATGGAGCTTCCTCTCCTGTGGGCCTTCTAAATACCTTGCCTGGCTGGGCTGGACTGGATTCCCTACATTAAGCGTAAGCTTATATCAGGAATAGAGAGGGGGAAAAAAGGGGGAGAAAATGAAGAGATGTTGATTCAGTTTCAATAAACTTTCATATAAATTTATATCTAAAAATTTAGAACAAAATGATTTCCTTTCTTTTTTTTTTTTTGAGACAAGGTCTTACTCTGTCACCCAGGCTGGAGTGCAGGGGCCCAATCGTGGCTCACCACAGCCTTGACCTCCCAGACTCAATGATACTCTTGCCTCAGCCTCCCGAGTAGCTTGGACTACAAGTGTGTACCATTGCACTCAGCTAATTTTTGTATTTTTTGTAGAGACGAGGTTTCACCATGCTGCCCAGGCTGGCCTCAAATTCCTGGGCTCAAGTGATCCCCTAGTCTTGACCTCCCAAAGTGCTAGGATCACAGGCATGAGCCACTGTGGCTGTCCTGAATGAAATGGTTTTTCTTACAGTGTAGTTAAGCTTGTATCACTTCAAAATATTAAATTGTGTTTTTCAGTACATGTTGGGTGGGAAAGCCTACCAACATCTTTTTAGTGTTTAGGGTGTTAAAGGCCTATATCTACCCTGGGGAAGTGCAGATCAGGGTTTCGGCTGGAGGATCTACACAGCGGGATGCATCTGAGTTAGGTGGGTCTTAGGGAAAGGGATGCTGGAATGGGAAACCCCAGGGTTCAGCAGGGGGATGTGGATGGGGTGTTCTGGCAATCATTCTGCTAATATGGGTGCTATACAGAAATAACTAATATATCTCATTAGGGTACTGATAAAGAGTATGGCTCTCAAGCGAGACCAATTGAGTTAGAATCCCTTCTCCACCAATTACCAGCTCTATGACTGAGCAGGTTACTTGATTTCTCTGACATTTTCCTTATGTATAAAATGAAGATAATATTGGTGCACTTCACTGAGAATTACATGAGTTAATAATTGTGAAGGTACACCTGGACAGAGGAAATGCTCAAGCATGGACATTTTTATATTCCCAGCCTCCAGTGCCATGGCTGGCATGTAGAAAGCATGTGACAAATATTTGCTGAATAATAAATGTCAGACTGCCTGTGAGACGAATGAAGTAGACCATTCCTGAGTAGTTAATGAATGTTGCTGAGAATATCCTGATTCCAGTGGCTTTTTATTAAAATATTATCTTAAGTAAAATGACTAGTTTTATGTTATCATTGTCTGTTGCTAGATTCTGTTTTTATATATGTGAAAGGATCATTATTATTAATTTCCTGGTTTTTTTTTCTCTTGTTGTTGCTGCTGCTGCATCCTCACCAGAAGGAATTAAGATCTCATTTCCTCACTGAAACCCAGAAAGAAAAGGTTGGTGTTGTGTTCCTTTAGGTTTGACCTGTGGGAAGCGTCTCTGGTTCATGAGTTTTGGGTGGTAGGATTGGAAGTAGGATGCAGGGATATGTAGTATTACCCCTGAGCAGGAAGGTAGGCTTTGAGTAGAGAAGGTGAGGTAGTGCCCTAAGGCTGGGATGGCAGGGAGAGTACAGAGGGGCCCTGTGTGTGGGATTGGTTTGTATCCCAGTCCCAGTTCCCATGAAGTACCCTGGAAGATGGAAAGGTCTTTGATGCGGTTGCTGATGTTGGGCAGTAGGGGCTGAAGAATGGGAGTATTCCGGAGCTGCCCCTTCAAGTGAATCATCTAAACTTGTATCTTTTTAGAGAGCAAAGATGAACTGATTACCTTAGAAGATTGTGTAAGCTCTACCGGTTTCTTTTGTGATATCAAGGAAAGGGAAGTGACTCACAAAGCATGATAAAGTTTGGGGAAATCTTTTATTAATATGGAAGATGAAGAATTTAGATTCTGCCATAATATGATTTTGAAAAAGAGATAATAGCATGAAATGTTTTCATCTTAGTGTTGTGGGGCAAATTTGAAGCAACTGTAGTATACAGTTTAGCTGATAATTAGCTGAAGCTGGACATAAAAGGAAGATATCTAAAAATAATTTTTGCTGATAGACATTGCTCTGTAAATTTTGAGCTTTAAGGTGTATATTCACAGATTATTTTCTCTTTAGGATCTGGATTGCTAAATTTGTGTAGGTTGTTATTAAGGCACAGGCAGCCTAAAACATGCCATAGTGATTTGAACAGTTTGCTGTAGTGACTTGCTGCGTGGTTCACTTAAGAGGCAGCTCTACAACATTCCCCATCCCCTGTTGCTTTCCATCAGCCACTGCGTCAAAGGCCTTGACACATTCCAGGGAACCTCATGGGACTTGGAAATGGGGTGCAGGAACAAAATCATTGAGAAGGAATCTCTCTTCTGCCCTTCTATGGCCCCACCTCACTTTCCTCCACTCAAAACATGTAAATACATGGCCTTTATATTTAAAATATTAAACAATTTATTATGACATGAGCTAAATATAAATGACTAATTTTTAATTTCTATGTTTATAAGAGATATAATTTAGAGATGAGAAGATATAGGCCCCATTATACATGTAAAAAAAAAAAAAAGAGCCTGTAGGCACTCAATGATTGGTTATTGAATGAATGTATCATAGTCCCTAAGTATTTTATACAGCCTCTGTATATAAAACACTTAGAGCAAGCAGCATGAGACAGTGTGATGAGCATGGCCTTTGCCATCAGAGGAACTCAGATTTAAATTGTGACTCTTCCATCTTGGGCAAATCACTTGTCTTTAATTGGGCAAATCACTTATTTTCAAGATGGTGCTAATAAGAACTACTGCGTAAAATTGCTATGATGATTAAATAGGGAAACATAAGTAACACATCTAACAAAGCACCTAGAATATAGTAATTAGTCAATAAATATTTTGTAATAGTTAAGATAAACAATTCAAGCTGCTGTTAATATCTAAATCCAGAATTCTCAGGCACTTAACTTTATAAAATCTATTCCTCACTCATTTCAGTGTATTTCTGGATGGGAGGAATTTTATGTGATTATTTAGGGAATTTCATGTAATCATGTAGGAACTAAGTCTCCTTTCTTTTTATGACTCTGTCCTCTATGTCCTTAGAATTTTCTCCATTTAGCGTATGGAAGGAGAAAGCAGGCTGATGTGTGGGAAGTTTTGTTGGCATGCACCACTTCTCCCCATATTCCGTTAGCTAGAACTCTGTTACAGACACAGCTGTAAGGGAGACTAGTTAATGTAATTTCATCGTGTGCTTAGAAGAGAACATGTGTTTGGTGAGCATCTAGTTAGTATTGGCCACAGTTTTATTGTCCTTCCTCTTCTATTTTTCTCTTTAAAAATCCAGGAATATTTTAATTTATTATTGTTGAATGCTTTTCTTTTGAGGGTCTAATTAATCTAGAATTTCTTATACATAAAAAGTCCTTTTTTGGTACCTGACCAAGTAGTGATCAAGGTTTGTATGAAAACCCTTGAAGGAGATGAGAGAGAGGGACAGGGTAGGGAGCAGAGAGAGGGAACGACATGCAAGCGTATTCAGTGCTCGTGAGGATGAGGTGAAATAGGCACTCTCATTTCTTCCTAATGAAAGAATAAATGAGTCCAATCCTTCTGCAGGGAAATTTGATTTAAAATATTTATACTGCTTGACACGGTAATTAAAGTTTTTGGAAATGACCTAAGGAAATGCTTTGAAATACAGATATAAATCTATGTAAAAAATGTTGACTATAACATTATTCATAGTAACAAGTAATTGAAAACAATCTAAATGAAAACCCTAGGGAAATGGTTAAATAAATTATAGTATGTACACATAATGAAATGTTATACAGCTGTTAGATATAATCCTTAGGAATAGAATTTAACAACACAAAAATGCTTATGCTAAAATGTTACATGATGAAAATAGAATATACAGTTTTAAAGACAGTATAATTCTACCGTGGACAGAAAATATTCAAGAAAAATACTGCATATAACCAGGTATATATCTAGAGTAGAATGGATAAATTAAATTATTACATATCATTCAATGGAATATTCAGCAATGGAAAAAATAAACTCTAGCTCCACCAAATAATGTGAATACATCTTGCATACACATTGTTGAGTGAAAAAAGAATCAAGATTTATTTAATAAAATTATAATGAAAAGCAAACAAATAACTAGTAAATCTTTAACAAGTCTAAGAATTCCCATGGGATTTTTGAAAACCTTTAAGGAGAAACATATAAATAAAACAGGGAGTTTTCTGCTAGTCAAGCAGGTGTGGGGTCAGAGCATCAGTGTTTGGAGTATTAATGTAAAGGTGACCTCGTTTGTTCATGCAGCCAAGTAAAACTTGGAACACACAGTTCCACAATCTACTGGTTTATAGTCTTTGGTAAAAAGTAGCAGAAATAAACTCAGGTACTTTGTATACAAAATAAATTGATTGTGAGTATATTAGATATATCACTTGGTTTTATTTAACTCCAAAGTAAACAAAAACACAATTACACCTGGCTTAAACAATATGGACCTTCATTATCTCAAGTAACAAGAAGTCCAGAGGTCCCAGAGTTGGCTAATTCAGTAGCTCAATCAGAGACTCAGGTACCTTTTGTCTAGCTGTTCTCTCTAACCACAGCATGTTGGTGAGTCTCTTCTTGTGGCTTTAAGACGGCTCTAGGTGTTCCAG
Source organism: Rhinopithecus bieti (assembly GCF_001698545.2). Classification (NCBI taxonomy): domain Eukaryota; kingdom Metazoa; phylum Chordata; class Mammalia; order Primates; family Cercopithecidae; genus Rhinopithecus; species Rhinopithecus bieti. Next base: position 68,027 of record NW_016814921.1, on the reverse strand, counting down.
GAATCATGTGCAGATATGATGATATCCAGATAAGGGGGGAAGAGGGTGATAAAAAGTTTGGTTGATAAAAAGTTGACTTTATCCCAAGCTCTGTAGTGTGCCTGTGCATAAACCAATCAGTGGTAAGGAGAATGAGACTCTCCATACCTGGCTTCGACTTCACTGCCTTGGGTCTGGGAAGAGGCCCAGTGACTCCTAGACAAACTACCAAGTAGGGCTTCTGTTATCAAGGAAGAGGTAGGGAAGAAAATTACTGTTGGATGAACAACCAACACTGATTCATCTCAAAGAAATAGGAGAAATAACAACTAAATCTTGAGTATGATGGAAAACAGCAGAGTATATTTTGGGAACTTAGCAGCAGGAATACATGAATTTTTCATCCCTTATGTGTTGCCTTTACTATGACTCCATTCCAACAATTCCCTGTCTCTTTGTCTTTCAGTTCAAAATTTCAAATATTGAGAATGACAGTATTTGAGTGGTCCAGCTTGTGTTAGCTGACCATTCCTGCATCAAGAAGCTATAACTGTGCAGTAAAGTTACTAAGAACAGTCATGGCTGTTGAATACCCACCTCCATAGGTAGCCATCCAAGAGGTGTTTAGTATATTCATCTTCCTGATTATCTGGTGAAGAGGAAGGTAAGAAGGGTATCCATTTCATGTTTTAATAATCATCTTATTTTTGTTTAGACTCTTCATTATCCCTGTATTCTGGTAATTTCATCTTTGACACTATATTTGACACAAATAAAGTGTCCTTGACACAAAGAAAGAAACTTGTTTAAGGTAGGTAAACTAGTTTAACCATCTTTTTTTTTTTTTTTTTGGTTGTTGTTGAGACGGAGTCTCGTTCTGTCGCCCAGGCTGGAGTGCAGTGGCCAGATCTCAGCTCACTGCAAGCTCCGCCTCCCAGGTTTATGGCATTCTCCCGCCTCAGCCTCCCGTGTAGCTGGGACTACAGGCGCCCACCACCTCGCCTGGCTAGTTTTTTTTTGTATTTTAGTAGAGACAGGGTTTCACCGTGTTAGCCAGGATGGTCTCGATCTCCTGACCTCGTGATCCGCCCATCTCGGCCTCCCAAAGTGCTGGGATTACAGGCGTGAGCCACTGCGCCCCACCTAAGAAAGCAGTTTTATCTTTCCACTGCTAACTCTATTAAGGAAATAGCACCATACACTTTAGCCAATGTAAATTTAATTGGGGTGGGGGGAGAGAATAGAAGAGAGAAGAAGAGACAGAGATAGAGAGAAAGAGAGAGAAATATTGCGGGGAGAAAATTTGGGTAGTTCGTATAACATTGCACTTAGGATTTCTTTACCTGTAGTGAGAGAGGGTGGAGACATCCATTCCCTCTTGCTTCTCATAGCCTGAGCATCCCACCACAAGGTGTTGGATTCTAATGTTTAATGATAATACACTTTTCATGAAACATGGTGTCATGTGAATAAATAGCAATTTGTTGCAAAGCTCAGAAAAATTGGCATCTTGAAAGAGAGAATTTTATCAAATCTTGACATCAAGAACTCTAATAAATACTAAACTGAATAAAAAAGCATTAGGTAAGAGGTTAGAAAGGCTTTTGGTTGTAAAATTGAACCAAAAGGTAAATCAATTACAAAGGTTTTTGCTTTCAGATTTTCTGCAGAAGAGAGGTACAAAGGAATTGAAAGCCAACTAACGTGGGCATAAACGTTGAAAAATCTGCTTCAACTTCAAATGTGCAAACTGCTGGAGAAGCTGTAACATTGTATTTTGCATGCTTATTCTTTAAAATATACTCAACATTGCTGCATAGATTATACATTTATCCATAACTTTGTATAATTCAGAGTTACCCATCTAGAGCAAATATATCCTTTATCTTATGCAATCATGATTTAAGATTTTCAGTGTGATTCCTGTGATTTTCCACAGTTGTTGATTCTGCAAAGCCCTCAGATAAATTGCAACTTACCGTGTGTATGTGTAAAGGTAGTTCTCCCCATGACTTCATTATGTAAGAATCAGCTCCTTTCTGACTTTAAAGACAGCAAGAACTTTTGAGCATATAATTTTCAGTTGGTTATAAAAAATAATTTTTAAAAATTGTGAAAGTAATAGGATCATATTTTGGAAAACTGAGGATATAGAGAAAGAAAAAGAAAAAAAAACACTCTAATAATGTTTTACCATTTTCAAAATAGTTCTTCCTGTTCTTTGTTGGAGCCTCTAAAGGGACTCCATGTACAGAAACACTCCTCCCCACTTGGTTCTGATAAAGTTAATAAGTTAAAACAAAAAATTAGGCAGAAGAGGTCTAAAAATTATCTTTACTGTTGGGATAAGGGCTCTTGGTCTGGCATATGGGTTTGCTAATATTGAATATTGATTGAACATTGAATATTGCTAATATTGAATGTGCCAGCCATACTAGTGCATGCAGTAACCCTCTCTTTGAAGGGTCAGACTCCTGGTATATCAGAGGGACATGAGTTCCCTGAAGCCAGGACAATCCTAAGTGTGAATTGAGTCAAACACCCTCAGTTATTCTTTCCAAATTTAGCAATCAGTTAACCCAACTGACTATACCTCTCTACTGCCAGTGTGAATTAAGGGAAGAGGAGAGGTTAGGAGGAGAGCTTAGAAAAAAATCCTTTCTATAGAAAATGGAATGGGAAAAGGTGTTTTATTTTATGAGTTTTAGAAAACAAACAGAAGAACATATTTCTACACTCATATAAAGAGAACAAAGCAAGAGTTTCAATGGAGACACGATTGTTGTCATATCAAGATACGTGTGTAAAAAAAGAGTTTACATAGCAGGTTTGGGACTGCTAGTCTTAGAAATGCCTGCTTGAAAGATTCGCCTTTGGATGGCATCTGGAAACTTGGGTTTCGAGTGGGTTTTCATCATGACCAGAACTGATACGAGAAGCTCACTATGCCTAAATTGTTCAAACAATATGAATTATGTGGAACTCCTGCTTTCCTTCTGGGATTTCGGAATTTCGATACATGTTAAGCAGAGAGTGCCAACACAAGTAGCCCTCAATAAAAATCTTGAGAAGTGAATCTCTAACGATCTTCCTTTAACTTATTACTGGGATAAGAAGTGTGTCCCATAGGAATCCACTGGAAGAGGGTTCTTGGAAGCTTGTGTGTGGCCTCGTCTGGACTTTGCCCTGTAGAACTTTTCCTCTGCTGATTTTGCTTTGGGCCCCTTTGCTGTAACAGCTCCTCACTGTGACTTTATACCAGGACCTTTGAGGCCTCCTAGAGTATCACTGAACTGGGAGGTATTCTTGGAGCCCTCCAAAACAACATGGATAGTGTGGTTTCTATTGTTCCTTCCTTCAGTTCCCAGTGTTAAATCAAGTTTAGCCTAAAGCTGCCTCCTTATATATGTTAAGTTCGGCCTAAAGGTTTCCCTGTACATTGTGAACTATAACGTAAATGGAACTGTAAACAGACCAGGCTCACCTGGTCAGTGTTGTACCATAGTTGGACCTGTATCAGCTGCAGTTCCTGCCTCATTCTCCTTCAGTCTCCCCAACTCCTGGACCAGACACGTATTTCACTTTATGATGAAAAACACTGGTCTTCCCTGCAGGACACACCTATCAGCAAAGTTGGAGACTTGGAAGTGGTGAGAAATAAGGGAAGGTTCCAATCTATCTTTCATGGGTTTCAGCTCAGCCTCAGAGGTATTGGAAGAGGCAATCCACCATGGGCTGTGAGCATGCCTTTGTGTTCTTGTTGAATGTGCCAAGAATTTAAGGCTCCTTTTATTTGGTCATTTCTCGAGGTTGTGTTTATAGCAAGAATGCTGAAGATGACGTATCTCCCACTGTGACAAAGAACAAGCTACTTACTGCTTATTACAGAAGTAATGGATTCTCCAAACTCAGTGTTTCTCAGCTGTGATACAGATAACACTGCATGTGCAGTAACCATCTGAGATTTTCTGTAAAGCCCCTGTGGGACTTGGGGAGCAAGGGGGGCTATGACAAGCATGATGTTCATGCCATTTGCTGTATTGTGAGTAACAGAGTACTTTATCTGTGATCCAGGTGTCTTGTGTCTTCTGCCAACATTCATAAAACAGTAGAAGGTGAATCTATCAGCTTGCAAGTAGGGGAATATCCTAGCCTGACAGCAGCTTCCTGTTTGTCCTTGCTCTTTCCTCTTTGTGTCTATCTTTCTTTCCCAACTGCCCACCCTGTGAACTTAAGGCACTAGATACAAAGGCAACAGAGTCACATAGATTGTTTAACTAGATTCTACAACTGGGTAGGGAAAAATTCCCATAGTAAATGCATTTTATGTAAATTTCCTAGTGGATTTGCTTCTCTGACCAAACCGTGACTATTATTGTTCCCCTCACAACCAACCTAATCCATCTTCTGAGATTCCATATTGTTGCAAGTTCTGTATAAACATCATCTTTAATGGCAGAAGAATATTTCATATTGAGTAGATTAGACATACTTTATTTACTTAAACTTTTGACACAAAAATATTTGTTCAGTCTAATCCAAGAGGAAAAGAGATTTGTGAAATAGAATTAAACTTTGAAAATAATCCTCCCTTTATGCAGTACTGATTTAATCCTCCCTTTACACAGTACTGATTAATTACTGATAATCCTCCCTTTATGCATTATAAAGTGTTTCAATACTTTATAATGAACTATTCTGGTATTTCAAAATTTCACTTACTTAGGTCTGAAGTTCTAGCAAAGCAAACTTGGGAGAGAGAAAGAATACTGAGTTAAAATATCCAAGGCCTTAGAATCAACTTTTTTTTGAAAGAATAAAGGACCCTAAAATGAAGGGGCAATGAAGCCAAGTTCAGTTAAGTCCTTTTATAACATCCATTGCCATTTTCATGTGTTTACTTGCTATAAGGGCTTATTTTAAAGTATAGTCAACACAGAAACAACCCAAGCTCTAGATGTGAGGCAATGTGAGGATGGGTGACAAATAACACCTGCACTTTTCCACGTACAGAGCCCAAGGGATTCTGTTCATTAAATGTGATTTTTTTTTGTTTTTGAGATGGAGTTTCGCTCTTGTTGTCCAGGCTAGAGTGTAATGGTGTGATCTCAGCTCACTGCAACCTCCACCTCCCAGGTAAAAGCAATTCTCCTGCCTCAGCCTCCCAAGTAGCTGAGATTATGGATATTTGCCACTACGCCTGGCTAATTTTTGTATTTTTAGTACAGATGGTTTCACCATGTTGGCCAGGCTGGTCTCGAACTCCTGACCTCAGGTGATCTGGCCACCTTGGCCTCCCAAAGTGTTGAGTTTACCGGCGTGAGCCATTGCACCTGGCCATTAAATGTGATCTTTAAAGTGGGAAAAATTTATTATTTAAGTTTTTTGGCAATGAAAACGGCTATTATTTTGCTCTGAGCGATTCTGCTTTTGTGGAAGGGAAACAAAAGACCTTTTGTAAAATAATTCTTCTGGCACAGTGTCCCAACTATAAAATAATTTAATTATTTTTCTTAAAATGCTGAACTATAATAACATTTGTTATTATTTTAAGCAGACTTCGATCTGAGAAGAAATTCTTGCTAAATTGGGGGTGAAGAATGTGACTCAATAATTATTTCTGCTAGAAAAGGAATAGAACTGAAAAAATTAGACTGCAGAATGATTTAAAGAAGAGGTTACAACTATCTTATTTACTGTATTATCACTGTATCTCTAGGGACCAACAGTGCCTGGCACAAAGGAAGGGCTTAATAATTATTTAATGAATGAATAAAAGAGACACTCAGGGAAAGCAGGACCATAATTTATCCACAGAATCTGTTTCAGTATATATTATCCGATTAAGATCCTGAATTTGGAGTTTAATTTCAGCAACGACTCCTCAGTCTTTTAATATATAATTTTCTAATATTAATGTTTATTACTTTGATTTATCTCATTTTCGGCCAGTGTATATTCAATGAGTATTTTTAACACAGATACTTGTGAAATGTTTTCCGAGTTCATGCATATTTGTGTCTTTTAGTGTTTTCTTCATGGAAAACAACTTGGTTGGTTATAAAATTTGTTTTGTTCAAAAGCTGTAGTTTTATTTTAATTTAACATTATAAGACAGAAAAGTGAAGCTAATTTTCCCGTCTCACTCTACCCCATTAGCCTGAAAATTTATGATTGTTTTCTTTATTATTTTAATGTTAAATAATTATCCAAGTGTGTCTAATTATGGATTTATTTTCCCAGAAACGAGGTGAACTGTTTAATCTGTGACCCCAAAGTCTCTTTAAAATTTAGATACTTCTTTAATTAGAAGTTTGAATTTTGTCAATTGTTTTAGTCTCTTCCCGAGAGAAAAATAGAATTCTTAGTTTGATTCTGTCTTCTCTGTCCTTGTTGGTTTTTATTTATTTATCATTATTCTCTGTGCTTTAAAATACATCTCAGTTTTGTCCTCTCCCTCACGTTCTCAGGGTTTTCTAATGTTAATTCAGATCTTTTCTTTTTTCAACATGAATTAGAAGTGTTATCGAGTATTTACTTTTTCTGTAATCCTCTTAATTTGCTTCTTTCCTTTCTTGACATTTTATTTCAGGATGTTATTTCCTTAAACCCATTGTACCTCTTTCATGGAGTACATGAAGTCTGACCTCTTAGAAAGGATGCCAAGAAGATTCATCACGTTTCTTTTTCTTATACGGTTACTATTTTCAGAAGACTTCCAAGTCTTATTCCTGCTAACATAGAAAGTTCCCTCAAGGAGAAATTAGGAAAACAAAAGGCAGTGCTATAAAAATTATTTCTTGCTGGCACTAATCCTGCTAGCACTAAAACATGTTGGATAAATATTTGCAAAATGTTGTTTTGTGGGGGCACCATATTATTAGTCTGTCTAGATGACATATACATTTAATTATAGCCTGATTCTAAAGATATTTATGGTAGGAAGGAAGGACAGGGCATCTGTGGTGTTTATGTAATTATTTCTATCTATACATTGTTTAGGTCAAGTTCCAGAACTTGGGAAGAGGTTTATTTTTTGGAAAAGCTTATGTGGTCTCCCTGGGTAGGGCAGACCACAGTCATATATCAGGGATAGACAGCTGAGCCCTCTCTGATAGCCAGAAAATTGGTGGGGGTGGGGGACAACTGGCAGGGGTTGGGAAACTCTGGATGTGTTTGAGACAAAGACAGACTGATGTGGAATTAGGAACTAGGCAAGCAGCAGGAGACTGGATGTCTCTTTATTTAACTAAGGATGATCAAAGGCTACGAGGTCAAACACTATGAATGTAGTGATTTTTGTTAAAGTTGGATCCAGGTTACTGTCAATCACCTATAACTTCTAAGTGTCTTGAGATCTTTATTATTTCTTTTTTCCTTTCTACCATGGTCCTTTTTTTTTTTTTAATTTGTGCTAATTATGGGGTATGTGAGAAATTTTTCATGTGAATATAATTCACAGTGTTCAGGGTATTTAAAGTTTCCATTACCCTAGGACAATACATTTTTTAAGTATAGTCATCCTACTCAGCTATCAAATATTGAATTTATTCCTTATGTTTTACTGTTTGTTTGTGCCCTTTAACTCACTTCTTTCATCATCTTCCCTAGCACCCATGATCATTATTTCTTTTGACAAATATACTGCCCCTTCTTTATGCAATGCACTTGGCAAGCACAAATTGTTTAAGACATGGTCCCTGAAGTCAAGTGGCTGACAATGTAGATGCATTTTCAGTAAAGCCTTTCGCTCTGAGCCATCAGTGGTATGTGGTTGAGTACCCCTGCACTAACAGGGCAGTCTGCAGAGCTTATTGTCCTGGGTTACTCTGTTTCAGCATTCCCAGACTCTCATGGAATAATGACAAATGATGATAATCAATAACTTTTCATTGTCTTCCCATTTAAAACCACATTTTGAGGGTAGCATGTTTTGAAAAGTAGGAAAATAAAGCAAAGCAAAGCAAAATAAAAACATAAAACTTACTTAACATCATACTGATCAGAACTAACCACTGTTAAAATTTATTGTATGACTTGGTTTTGAAAAAACCATTTACAGTATTTTTCAGTGTAAATGGTTTTCATAAAATGTTATAGATTCAATCTGCCTCTTGTTTTTCTAAACATATGAGCCCTCAATTCTGAAGTCAATGCTATTATAAATAAGGATTAGACTAAAATTAAGGACATCAACTATTACTATCTGTGGTACATGCAATCATTTTATGGTTCACGAATTCAGGGAATAGATAAAAATATTACTACAAGGTTGGCTGAGGTGGGCTAATGCCTATAATCCCAGCACTTTTTGCTTGAGGCCAGAAGTTTGAGACCAGCCTAAGCAACAAGGCAAGACCCCAGTCTGGTCCCCACTGACCAAAAAAAAAAAAAAAAAAAAACACCAAAAAAGAAATTTCACTTGCGTGGGGGCACATGCCTGTAGTGCAACCTATTTAAGAGACTGAGGGCAAGAGGATTGCTTGAGCTCAGGAGCTTGAGGCTTCAGTGAACTATGACGTTGCCACTGCACTGCTACCTGGGCAACAGAATGAGACCCTGTCTTTAAAATAAACAAATACAATTATTACATAATTAATACATGTTCATAGTAGAAAAAGAAAATACAATATGAAAGAAGAGAAAAAAAGTAATCAGTAATCCCATAGATAACAGCTATTAACATTTGGTATTATGTCCAAAGAATATGACCTTTTGAATTTTATCTACATGCACATGCGATTTTATCAAAATGGAGTCCTGTTTTACAAAATATTTTATCAGTTTTCCGTTTCTCTATTTTATTTCCTTCCATGTCAATAAATATATTTCAACTATACATCACGTTCAACAACTGTATGTTATTTCGTCATCTGGCTATATCATTATTTTACTATGTGGGATGTTTAAATAGCTTTCAATATCTAGTTAAAAATGCTGAAAAGAATATTCTCTACATTTGCCTCTCATCTTTACTTCCTTAATAATCCAATAGACTTTTAAAGTGACGGGACATTCTTGTTGGACCCTGGCACCTGGAAAGGAGAACCCTGGAAGTAGCAAGATGAACCATCTGTTTTAGAGATATTAAGTTACTAGGGGGCTTCCTAAAAATGGCAAACAAGAGAGAGTAATCAGTGATTGGAACTGGTGCTAGAAGGTACTGGACTTCATGGTAAGGCTGGCTTGGTACTGAATGCAAGCCCAGCTTGCTCCAAAATGCCAAGGTCTGGGTTGCACCTACGGATGGAAAGGGTAGAGCCTGCAAGTAGGCGCCAAGTGGTTCCAGCAAGGGGGAAAGGAAGTCTTCAGATTACAGGCAGGGAGTTCAATCTGAAAACATGATGCACCTACCATTAGTGATGACACCTGTGACAGCATATGTGCCCTTGGTCTTGTCACCTGGCATTGGATGCGCACCCTGCCCTCTTAGCAGCACATGGCTCCTTTTTCATCCAGTGCTTCTCACTAACTGTCAGGGAAAGACATAATTTCACTTTTTCCCCCTAGCATGGCAGGGGAAGAGAATGAGAAGAGGGTGGTGGGCATGCTCAGAAAGTACCATACCGCTCTCTCCTTGAAGAGACAGAGTATAATTCCCCTCTCTTTAGCTATGATCTGCACGTAGTTACTTCCTTTCAAATAATACAGTATGGAAAGGAGGAAGAAGCAACTTTACATTGAAGAAACCTGACAAACACTACCTCAGTCAGGTGATCAAGGTCAACAGCAATAGTGATAAGTCATGTTGATAGTATGTACCCTTGATAGGATGTGAAGAAAATGGGCCGGGCGTGGTGGCTCAAGCCTGTAATCCCAGCACTTTGGGAGGCTGAGGTGGGTGGATCATTTCAGGTCTGGAGTTCGAGACCAGCTTGGCCAACGTGATGAAAGCCCGCCTCTACTAAAAAAAAAAAAGTAGCTGGGTGTGGTGGCGGGTGCCTGTAGTCCCAGCTCCTTGGGACGCTGAGGCAGGAGAATCACTTGAACCCGGGAGGCCGAGGTTGCAGTGAGCCGAGATCTCACCACTGTACTCCAGCCTGGGCGACAGAGCAAGACTCTGTCTCAAAAAAAAAAAAAAACAAAAAGCAAAAAAACAAAAAAAAACTTGTACCACCAACCAACAAAGGGGCACAATGCTAGGTGGATTTTGCCTTTGGTATTTTTGAGGAGGCAACATATGTCATATTTGAATGTTTACGATACCTCCTACTGAGTAACCTGTAGGTTGTCAGTTTTGAATAGAAACAGTCGGAGAAGGCTCTGCAGCAGTGAAAAGCCTAAGGCTCTTCCACTTAGGCTTTAATCAATCAGCAGATTTGATAAACTTGAACACGCTGTGGAAAATAGGGATGCTCTATGGAGTCTTTGGCAAGCACCAATAAAATAATTACAGAGCAGATATTTAGAGTTTTGAACAAATCCACACTTCCTTCTGTAGATAGCTATTCTTCTTTTGAGAAATATCTCCAGGTTTGCTACTGGGCCTCAGTAGAGACTGAATGTCCAGTCATTAGACATCAAACGATCGGGTGACCTAAGGTTCCTCTCATAATCTAGATGTTCTTACCAAGCCATAATTTTAGCCACAAGCAATGCAATAGATTATTAAATGGAAATGGAATATAAGAAATTGAGCTTGGGCTGGTCTGAAAGGCATAAGAAAGTTGCACGAGTAGATACCCTAGACTCGTTCAAAACTAACTCCTGCTGTATTGTCTTTTTTCTTCTTCCATACCTGTGGCTTCATGGAAAATTCTTTGGGAAGTTTTGACCAAGAAGAAACAAACTGTAGGCCTGGTTTATGGATGGTTATGGAATTGAATATCTGTCACATAAAAGCCTTGGTCAGGAGTGGCCTGAAGGACAGTGATAAAGGAAAATCCTCCAAATGGGCAGAACTTTGAGGTTGCATTTGGTTGTTCACTTTGGATAGAGAGCTGGCCAGAATTACAGATCCTCACTGTTTCTAATGGTTTTGGTTGGATGGTCAGAGACTTGGAAAGAACAGGATGACAGATGATAAGGAGGTCTAGGGGAGAGGTTTGTGGTTAGATTTTTTCAGAATAGGTACATAATATAAAGATACTTGAACCCCATCTGAATTCTAATCAAAGGGCACCAATTGCAGAGGAGGCTCTTAATAGTTGAACAAAATGATACATTCTGTGGGTGCACATCAGCCTCAAACTCAGCCACTCCAGTGTTGCAAACTGAACATATGTACAAAGTGACCACAGTGGCGGGGTGAAGGCCATTTATGGGCTTGGCAACACGAATTTTACCTCTCAGAGGCCCCTGCTACTGTTGATAAGCTGCCCTGTCAAGAGCAGAGGTCAACACCAAGCCCTTGGCATGGCACCATTCCCAGAGGGAATTAGCCAGCCACCTAGTGCTCACCTTTTACCATCATGGGCAGGGGGATACTTGATTTCACTTGAAGACACATGTATTCTTGCTATGGATTTGACTTTGCAGTTCATAATGTCATGGTCATGATATTCTCTCCAGCATCTGTGTTACTATCAAAGTAATCTGCCTATTACTCTTCTCATTAAGTAACTAATGTCACAGAAAAACAAGTCTGACAATGGGCTCATGTCCATGAGATTGACCTTTACCTTATCACCCAGATCAGCTGTCCTAACACAGTGCTGAAATAGCTTATTGGCGATTCAGTTATAACTTCAGTTGGGAGGTAACAAGCTGAAAATTGTGGTTCTGTCATATAGGAGGCAGTATTGTATTGCAACAAAACTTCACTTTTATTTTTATCCCCACAAACAGGCTATGACCCCTTCCCAGGTATACTGGTGTGATAAAACTGGTCCCTGCCCCAAGTTCCACGTCTTGCATCCCCGGACTGTAACCTAGTGACATTCAAACACACCTATATAACCCCACCACATCTTTTGCTTGTGTACTCCACCCTCACCCCCAGTAAAGTTTCTTGCTGAAGGGTTCTCCCCGTAAACTCTCTCTTGGTTCACCCCTGCTTGGTTGAATGTACTCCTTGTGTGGTGTGGGGTGGCATACCTCCTGTCTCTAGGACCTATGAGTATAATAAATCATTTAATTTCATAGTTCTCTTTGAGTATAATTTCCCCAGCCATGTTGAAACGATCCTTAAAGACCCTGTAAGGGAGACTCACTCCCCCATTTACAACACAAGGGTGTACTTTGAATCATCAACCAATATATGAGGCTTCCTCTTCCATTGGCTGAGTGTATGGACCAATATGTGAGTGCAACAATCAAAGTGTATATGTGGGAATTGTTCCTCTCACTATTACATTAATAACCCACCCTAATCAGAGCTACTCAGGAGGCTGAGGCAGGAGAATAGCACTAACCCAGGAGGTGAAGCTTGCAGTGAGCCGAGATCGCGCCACTGCACTCCAGCCTGGGCCACAGAGTGAGACTCCATCTCAAACAAACAAACAAACAAACAAAAAAAAACAAAAAAAAACCCACCCATAGAATTTTCTCTTGCCCTTGCCTACAAACTTTGAAACTTTGCTGAATTGGAGGGTATGTTCCCAAGAAGGCATGCCAGCAACTTGATATTCTAATCATTTGAACTTAAGACTGTCACTTAGCCCATTATTGGCTAAGAAGAAGATTTAGGCCAGGTGCGGTGGCTCACGCTGTAATCCCAGCACTTTAAGAGGCTGAGGCAGGCCGGATCACAAGGTCAAGGAGATCGAACATCCTGGCTAACATGGGTGAAACTCATGTCTCTACTAAAAATACAAAATTAGCCGGCGTGGTGGCATGTGACTGTAGTCCCAGCTACTCAGAAGGGTAATGCAGGAGAATCCGCTTGAACCTCAGGAGGCGGAGGTTGCAGTGAGGACGGATCACGCCCACTAGCACTCCAGCCTGAGGTGAAACGAGTAAGCTTCGTCTTAAAAAAGAAAAAAAAAAAAAAAAAAAAAAAAAAAAGGAAAAGAAAGAAGAAATTTATTTTTTATCCTTTTAAATTTAGCAGAAATCTAAATAATGGTTTAAAAAAGCCCTGGTGTTCCACTTTCTCACGACTCTCTTCAGTTCACCATACCTACTAGTTTGTATTAATAGGCTCAGGTCAGTTCTAATTCGAAAAGTCCGGGTCCTGGGCAAGAATTACACAGGGACCCCACTCAGAAGGTCTTGGTCTTTGTATAAAACTCCACTTTTTATATAATACCCTGTAGTTGCCCCCATACATCTTGAACAAATGCTTTGTTTTCCAGACTCCTAGCACGAGGACTTGGGCAATTATTTCACTGCTTTCTATCCTGTTTTTTGTTGTCTGACCTGAACTTCTGTCTTTGTTTCCTTGAAATCATTGTACCTAGTTCTTACTCTCTGAGTTTGCTGATTTTTTTTCTTAATTTTATCTGTGGTGAAATTACCTTTTGATTGTTGTGTGCATTATGTGCATTTGGTTTTGTGGTATGTTTTAAATATTGTGCATTTACATTAAGAGCTTCTTTCTCCAGCCCATTTCTAAGTGGGAGCCCTGAGTGAACCTGCCACAGGAATTTTATGATTGTTTATAGTTGTTTTTTTTTTTTGAGACGGAGTCTCGCCCTGTCACTCAGGGTGGAATGCAGTGGCGCGATCTCCGCTCACCACAACCTCCGCCTCCAGGTTTTCAAATGGTTCTCCTGCCTCAGCCTCCCCAGTAGCTGGGATTACAGGCACATGCCACCACACCTGACTAATTTTCATATCTTTAGTAGAGACAGGGTTTCACCACGTTGGTCAGGCTGGTCTTGAACTCCTGACCTTGTGATTCACCCACCTCGGCCTCCCAAAGTGCTGGGATTACAGGCATGAGCCACCGTACCTGGCAGTTTATAGTTGTTTTTAATATGGGCTAGCTGTTGTTACTTATTATTTATTTTGTTTTCAACTTCATGAGGTTAAGTTGGTGTGGAACTGAGAAGGAAAGTTAAAGTAAAATGCACTAAATTTTTGTAGGCTTTCTAATTTCTGGGCTCTTTTCAGATATTTCTGGATCTTTGCTTTTTCCTTCTGGAGGTTTTATCTCTCTTTTCTGGCATGTTTTAATTATCCCAGTACATACCCACGACAGTGGTAGGATCTTTTGTAAGAACGTATTCATCCTCGTCTTCTGTTTTCTTCTGTTTTTCGTCTGTCTTCTTTGCCCCCAGAGGACTTCTTCCATGGTTCTCACTGGGCCCAACCTTGTAATGATAAGCTTGTTCTCATCTGGGTTTACATTTTCTCATGAAATCCTTCATGAGTGATCAGTCCACCCCTGCGGTAGGTCACTCTGAGTGTCCCCAGGGGCAGTGGGTCTGCTTCAGTGTTTGCTTTCCATGTAGCACTGTGGATCTCAACTGGAGGCTATTGTGCCCCCACTCAAGGGGACATTTGGCAATGTCTGGAAACATTTTTGGCTCTCACAGTAGAGGGGGCTGCCTGCTGGTATCTAGTAGGCAGAGACCAAGGATGGTCTTTGGTCTATTGCCAGCCCCTCGCAATAATAATTTGGCTCAAAATCTTGGTATGCATGAGGCTGAGGAAACTTGACTTAGCAGATGACTCAGGGATATATTGAGGCTCCCCCAGTTTCTGTTCCCAGTGCCTTGGTGGTAGGAGAGCCTTCTTAGAGTAATACTCCTATTTTACCACTGGCCACTGCTGCCGAGAGGACTCACAGTTCTGAATTTCCCTGTGGCTCTCTGAGTCTTCAGAAATGGGAAGAAGGTGTTCCTGGACCTTTTAATTTGTGGCATAGCCCATGTTCACGTTTTTCAAACATCACAGTGTGATTGCTGGAGACCAGTGGACAAAATGGTAACAGAACTCTGTACTTTCTCACTTGTGTTTTTTTGAAAGGTCAAACTTAGTGAGATATATTTTAGATGTAGTAGAATCACCCTTTTTAGGTGTATAGTTTTAAATTTTGACAGATGCATGGTAGCTATATAACCACTAGCACAATAAGGCTGCAGAACACTTCCATCACCTCAAAGCATTCTCCTAGGCCTCATTTATAGTCGATCTCCTCTTCCTGTCCCCAGCCACAACCATTAATCTCATTTCTGTTCCCACAGTTTTGCTGTTTCTGGAATGGAAACTTTTGGTTTTTGCTTCTTCCACTTAAAGTAATGCTTAGGAGATTTATACATGCTGCTGTATCAATTGTTTATTCCTTTTCATTGCTCCGTAAGATTCCACTCTATGGAGGTACCATAATCTGTTTATCTATTCACAAGAAAATGGACACTTTTTATCTCATTCAGGAAATTGTGAATGAAGCTACTGTAAACATTTTTTTTTGCAGTTTTAAAAAAATGTTTAAATATGTTTCTATTTCCCTGTAAATAACTTTTGGGTATTTTGGGTTCATATGTTTAACTTTGAGCTTACGTTTAACTTTATGCAAAACTGACATACTTGTTTTCGGTGTGGCTGCACAATTTTGTATTGCCATCAGTTATGCATGGGTTTCAGTTGTTCCTCATTCTACTCAGCACTTGGTATTGCGAGCTTTTATTATTTTTTTAAAAAGCTATTCTGATAGGTGTGTAGTCGTATCCATAATAGGTGTGTAGTGGTTTTCATTGCACTTCTAGTAATAACAACGCTGAGCATCTTTTCATATTCTTATGTGCCACAGTATAGCCTTTTTGGTTGAAATGTTTGTTTAGCTCTTTTGCCTATTCTTCTGCCTATTTGTTTTCTTGCTGCCGAGATTTGAGAGTGCTTTATATATTCTGGATACCAATTATTTATCAGATATGTGCTTTTCAAATATTTTCTTCTAGTCTGGGATTTATATTTTCCCTTTTTCTTTCATGGCTCATGTCCTTTTTCCTAAGAAGGCAGAGAACTCTGCATAGCCCAAGGTCACAAATAATTTCTCTTATGTTTTCTTTCAGAAGTTTTAAAGTTTTAGACTTTGTATTGAGGTCTATGATCCATTTTAATCTAATTTTATATATCATGCTACTATATATAAAATATAGTTGTCCAATTTTACTCCCAACTTTAGAATCTTTATGTACAACCCTTGGACTCCTCTGCTGTGGGATTCTTCTTGACAAATCCTCTTCTTGGTTCCTGCGGGCAGGCAATGGGCTCTGCAGGGGATCTCACTGGAGAGGGTTTTCATAAATATTTGCATTTTGTCTTATCTTTCATCAGTGGGGAAGATGGCAGAGAAAGGCATACAAGCATCTGGAATTTTGAGAGGTGAATTACCTCAGTAATGAGGCTTATAGACTTAAGTCATGATCTCCAAATAGACATACTGGACATCAGCTTTCCTCTGCCTCCCTCAACACTAAATGAAATTGTTAAATCTTGGGAGAGTCTCCCCTCCTATGGAAACATGTGAGTCTAGAATAGGAAAAGAGAGTTAGTAATCTGAGTCCAGGAAGTCTTTAGAAGCCACTGGGCTCAAGTACTACTGTAGATGCTGCTCTGAAAATGGAGTGCAAGTTAGAGACACTTGGACAATGTAGCTCAGAGTATCTGATATCAGGAACCTTAGAGTCCTAAGATATTTGAGCAGATGTCTAGGAGAGGCCAGAAGCAAGCCATTGTGAGAAACTCAGTCAAAAGGGGATTGTTGAAGGGCAGCAGCTGGTAGTGAAAACCTAGGCAAAGGACAGTGAAGAAAGACTGATGGTGTTGATTTTGACTCCTAATCCCAGAGATGTGGAAATTTCAGACACAAAACAGTGGAGAATTTTGCACTAGTGAACAAGAGGGAAATGTGCTGGACATTTATGCATCATTTTCACTTACCCATAACTCATTTGTGCTCGTAAAAACGGTGTGGATATTATTCCCAGTTTGTAGATGAGGAAAAAATATAGCTGTGGAAAACTAAGTGGTTTGCTCTCAAGGTCACATAGTGAGTAATAGTAGAGTTAGGGTATACCTTCAGTGTTGGCTTCATCTTTGTTATTTCTTTTGATGAACAAAGAACAGAGTGGAAGCAGTGTGTGTATATGTGTCTACAGTGTATCTATTTCCCCATACATATTATGGAGAAAATGTACTATGGAGAGTATTACATTTATAGTTAAACATATTTATAAAGAACATTGATCCTGGAGGTCAGAATAGGACCGTATCTAATGGGTTAAAGTAGCCCCAGCTCCAAGGTTGAGGGCTCCTTGGGTCAAGAGCCAAATGTTTAATTAAGCCATCCCCTCCTGCAATATTATTCAGGGTCCTTGGGTGGACTGTGTTATGTTGTGTAAGCGCTTGGAACTATTTCCTTCTGTAGTATTTGGCGCTCTTTTCTCTCCTTTCTAACAGTTGCTTTGAATCCTTAAGACAATCACAGTGTCTTGTCCTAGGCCTGGGTATATCTTACCAGTTGATTTGCCAAGTATTCATCTTGCTTCTCTTAAAGATTTGAGTGATACCTCAGGACGCTGAATGTCTACCTCTAGTGCTGAGTTGATTTCACTCAATCCTATTGCCACTTGGGTTGTCATAACTCTTTCAAAAATACAGCTGTCAACAAATTTTTCTTGATGCTTCTGTCTCTATGCAAAAGACACTATAAGTCAAATATAAATAATGTAATCAGAAAGTGCAAGCAAGACCTCATGCCTCATTGCCACTGTTTACATGTATCTTAAGATGTGTTCCCTTATGTTATGCTGTGCTGCAGATTTTTTTTTTCAGCCTGACCAGATTGTCCCTTCCTTGTGGCTTATGTATTGAAACACACGTTCAACTCTTTGTTCCCCAAGAACTTCCTGTTACTCCTCCTTGTGGGTGGGTACCTTGGATGGTTGCCAGTGCTGGTGGTTGAACTGCTCAGATATGTGGCCTGGAAAGAGATGGATTCAATTCACTTCAATTGCCTCACTGGGACCATAACCTGGGTAAAAGGCCCAATTTCTAAGGAGGACTCCTTTTAAAAATTTCCTATTTTTCTTAAGACCCCTGAAAGTGAATGATTTATGCACTAAGGAGAGGCACAGTGGGATCTAGGGCAATGGTATTGGAAATAGGCTGTCAGGAGTTTCTTGGTAGGCAAGTCTGTGCTCAGCACATTTACTACCCCAGGTCTGACCTTTGGGGAAGCAGAGCTTTACGATGATAATGCTGGAACAGTTCTACCTCCTTCCTAGATTGCTCCAGCTCGTGTGCATGTGAATGAGAACTCTTTGAAATAGTTCAGCATAGGAGTTTCTTTCATCTCATGGGAGGAAGTGGCTGGAGCTTCCCTATGAAGATGGACTCCGGAGTCTCTAGTCACTTGTCCAAGTCCTCTCTCAGCCATTAGAGAATGGGTGTCCAATCCTTTGTCCTCTCTGAGCCGCACTGGAAGAAGAAGAATTGTTTTGGGCCACACATAAAATACACTAAAATTAACAATGGCAGATAAGCTAAAAAAAAAATCGCAAAAAGCCCTCATGTTTTAAGAAAATTTACGAATTTGTATTGGGCTGCATTCAAAGCTGTCCTGGGCTACATGTGGCCCACGGGCTGTGGGTTGGACAAGTTTGCATTAGAGGGTTCATATGTGTCCTGATCACTGGAACTATGGGCTGAGGTCTCTGTTCTTTGAAAACTATCTCATGATCTACCATTGTTTAGCATTTGGCACCTCTTTCTCTCTGCGCCAAATCTTTTGCCTTAGCAAAGCAGCCTAACACATTGGTGATTCTGCAACATACCTGCACAAAAAGTGAAGTAAGTTATAGAATGTTTATAATCTAGTAGATAAAAGTCACTGAAATGATTTTATAGTTATTCTGAAAGTATCATTATTTGTTGGATAAGAATATAATATTCAGACCAGTGTGCAAAAAAGAACAGCGTGTATTGATAACTAGTGCTTTTACCTATTAATAATAACCTAGTTATTACTACATACATTTTATAATTCTGCGACAGTTTGAGGGTACTGTAATCATGTTTAGAAATGCTACCAAGTCTTAGAAGTCTCCAAAATATTGCTGTTTGTGGAAATTGTAAAACTTGAAAGTGATTGCCAGAATATCTCAACATGTTAATAGAATTTTCAGAGCAGAGCTGCCTCATTGATTTTTGCAACCTCTTTTACTGTCTTTCTTATCACCTAAATTGTTACATTTGGAACTATTTCTCAGCTTCTCTGCTTATATGCCTTCTTTATTCCCTTTAAGTTCTACCAACAATCATTTTCTACTTGAATGAAATGACCTTTTACTTTCCTGAATAAAAATGTAATACATCTAGTTAAAAGAAATTCACACACACAAACAAAACCTTAGAAAATAAAACACTCTTCATATGGTTGGAAGTTTAATCCAAGTCCTATCCCAATATGTATATCAAAACTTCTTCACTCTCACATTGGAGAAATCAATTAGGACCTTAAACTCCACACTTTAATGACAGTTCAAACAAAGAAATCTAAATGTTAACACATTGTGCAACTATCTGGTAAGACAGGCTTGACATTCAAAATAGTGATCGGCTATTAACAGTAGTGGACAGAATGATAGGATGGATGGATGAGCATTGGCTACATATCAGACCTGCATTAAAAAGTATCTAATTCCTTACCTTGGAAAGGGACAAATTTCAGGCATTTATTTACAAGATATGATGAAACTCTACTATGCCTTAGAGATGTAGCTAGGACTTCCAAAATCCAAATATATGAGGTAGTGTCATAGTTAATTTTATGTGTCAACTTGGCTAGGGTATGAGCAAGCTGACTTTGCCCAGTTGTTCGGTCAAACACCAGTCTAGATATTACTGTGAAAGTATTTGTCTTAGATGTGGTTAACGCTTAAATCAGTAGACATTGAGCAAAACAGATTATCCTCTGTATTAGTCTGTTTCCATGTTGCTGATAAAGACATACCCAAGACTGGGCAATTTACAAAACAAAGAGGTTTAACTGGACTTACAGTTCCATTTGACTGGGGAAGCCTCACAATCATGACAGAGGAGCAAGTCATGTCTGACATGGATGGCAGCAAGCAAAAAGACAGCTTGTACGGGAAAACTCCTCCTTATAACGACCATCAGCTCTCGTGAGACTTACTCACTATCACAAGAACAGCAAGGGAAAGACCTGCCCCATAATTCAATTACTTCCGACTGGGTCCCTCCCACAACATACTGGAATTCAAGACGAGATTTTGGTGGGGACACAGCCAAACCATATCATCCTCTGTATTGTAGGTGGGCCTTATCCAGTTAGTTGAAGGCCTTACTAGAACAAAGATTGAGGTTTCCTGAAGTAGAAGAAATTCTCCCCAAGACTGAAACATGGAAACCCTGTCTGGGTTTCTAGCCAGTGCCTGCAGAAATCAGATTCAAGTGAACAACATCAGCTCATTACTAAGTCTCTAGTCTGCTGATCTGCTCTACAGACTTTGCACTTGGAACCCCTATAATCATATGAGCCCATTCCTTAAAATAAATCTCCCTCCATACCCCCCACCCCACACAAACACACACATAGTCCTATTGGTCTCTTTTTCTGAAGAACTCTAACACAGCTAGAGACCAAGATTAATGGTAAGCTGCCTTAAAAAATGCCCCAGAAAGGTTGAACTTGGGCAAATGGGCACTGGTGATCCTCAGCCCCTCAGTTGAAGACTGGATTCTTCTAGAACTTGACTACATAGTCTTCTCTTTCTAGTTGAAGACTGGATTATTCTAGAAATTGACTGCATAGACTTCTCTTTCTATCTCTGCATTCAAATTTGGATTTCCTAAGTACTGTGTTCAGGAAACGCTATCATTCCTTACAAGCACCATCAGCATAGTAATTTACCTGAATGACCATATGTGGTTGTGATTCTGTATTTTCAGAGGCTTTCAGAAGGATGTTTTCTTGCAGTTTTTCTGCTTTCATGCCTAGTGTCTTAGTCCAATCTGGGTACTATGACAAAAATACCACAGACTAGGTAGCTTAAACACAGAAATTTATTTTTCATAGTTCTGGAGTCTGGGAAGTCCAGGATCAAGGTGCTGGCACTTCTATTGTCATGAGGGCCTGCTTGCATCCTGGGCAGATAGCAATCTTCTTGTTGTACCCTCACATGGCAGAAAGCAGAGAGAAAGGAAGCAAACTCTCTCCTGTCTCTTCTTACAAGGGCACACCTTCATGATCTACACACCTCCTAAAAGCCCCATCTCCTGTTATCATCACATTGGAGGTTAAGATTTCAACATATACATTTTAGGGGGGCACAACATTCAGTCCATAGTATTCCACAGTTCTTAACCCCAGGAAGCAAGCCTCCAAAGAACAGATAGACAATGATGAATATCTGAGGAACCATGCTCTTGTATTTTATGTTCAAGGATAAGAGACAAACTTTCTGCATTTTTTTGCCAATTTGTTAAGACACTTAGCTGTTTAGTTCCGATTATCTTAAATTTATGACTTCTATAAATCTAGATGCTAGATCACTTCGTTCTATTTAAAGCATAACACTTAATGCAGTGAAATTTACTTATAAGGTACAATTTAACAGTACTATTTAAATTGTGCATCCTTCACTATAAACTAAACCAGTTAATTGAATATATCCCCAAACTATTTTTTTTTTTACTGCACATGGCTTTTATCAATGAGGATCCCAGGGAAAAAATGGGGCTATTGACTTGATTTCAGATTACAAATAATAAAGTAAAGACAAGCCACTGTGAGGGCAGACACATTGCTATGGTGTTCAATTATCCTACCAGAAAAATGGGAACTTGAAGGGAATAATTTGTGCTGAATGAAGCCATTTCTTCTAATTACTTTTTTGTAGTTAAGTGAGTGAAGTTGGGGGATAGGCAACCATCAGGCACACAGCTAAGAATCTGAAGTAGTCACAGCTACATTTTACATCCTGTTCAATTGAGAACTTCTCGCATAGCTTGTTACACATCCATCAGCCCAGATATAATTAGAGGCAGAAAGTATTTTACAGTCTAGAGGAAAGTTATTGATTGTTAACAATCAATAACAAGAGAAGGTAAATATTAAGCCAGCCAGGACAAGAAAGTTGTGGAATACAGGAAAGAGAGTCGGAAACCAACTCTAAGAGGGGAAATAAAATATTGAATATGCTATATTATGGGAACATGGAGAACTATGGTCTAAAAGCCAATGTCATGCTTGTAGCCAATTAGCTATATGCTTCAGCAGTGTGGACCGGCAGGACCCTGCGGTCTTTGGACATGCCAGATCCCATCAGAACCTCTGGGATGTCCCTGAATAGGCTTCAGATGATAATTCTGGTGTCATGCTAGGGTGAATGGGGACATGTTTTTCTTATGCTCTCTGTAATCCCCATGGAGATCTTAGCTATCTGTCTGCAATTTTGAATACCAGACTGAATCCAAGGAAAGTTCTTACAGAAAATAGTGTCATCAAAATTGACAAGAAAAAAGACAAAAAGAACTTGAGTTAAACAGTAAGGGTTAAGTAAATTGACATTATAATCAAAGTACCTTAAGCCAAGATATTTCTACAGATGAGTTCTCATTTTCAAGGAAGAAAATTCCTTTCTTATTTGAATTATTCTGAAAAAAATAAACACTAGTAATCTGATCACCTTGTTTTATGAGGCTAGTTAAGTTATGACTCTAAAACCAGGTAAGAGTAATGCAAGGAAATCATTGCTTAATTTTCCTTATGGCAATAGAGGTAAAAATAGTAAATAAAAAATCAGTAACCAAATCCAATTGTGTGAACCAGAGTATATTATGATAAAAGAGGCTTTATATTAGTAATACAAAGATGATTTTACATTAGAAAAATCTATCAATGTAATTCCTACATTAAAATATTAATGGAGAAAAATAGTTATCTCAGATGATACAGAAAAGTACTTGATACAACACTGATTTAAAATAATTTTTTTTTTGGTAAGTAAAAAACAGAAGACAATATCCTTACTGTGGTGAAGGTATGTATCAAAGTCCTGTAGCAAATATTATGGTTAATGAAGAAACTCAGATGCAGTCCTTTCAGGATCAGGGATAAGAAAAAGTTGCCTGTTCTCATTGCTACAGTTTAATATAGAGTGACAGGTTTTGCCTAACTCTACAAGGAAAGAAAAGCAACTAAAGTATGTAAATATTGGCAGAGATAAAACACCTTATTTGGAGATAATAATGTTATATAGAAAAAGCATCAGGATCAACAGCAACTTGTAACTAGTAACAGAATTCAACAAGTTTGCCAGAATTAAGATCAACTTAAAAAGCCAATAGATAATTGCACATTTATTGGCAAAGAAAATGAACCTCAACCTAAGCCTCACACTTGAAACAGCAATTGACTCAAAATGGATCACAGATTTAAAATATAAAAATAAACTATAAAACTTCTAGAAAAAATATAGGTGAAAACGTCAGGACTTAGAACTAGGTAAAGAGTTTTTAGACTTGACACCAAAACCATGATTAATAAGAGAGAAAATTGATAAATTTTACTTACATTAAAAGCTTTTCCTCTATGAATAACCCTGTTGTAAGAATGAAAAGATAAATTATGAACTGGGATAAAATATTTCCAAGTCACATAACTGGCAAAGGCCTTTTATCTACAATGTGTTAAATTCTCAAAACCAAACAAGAATACAAACAATCGAATTAGAAAATGTACAGAAGATATAAACTGTCAGATCATCAAAGAGGATATACAGATGGCAAATAAGTAAAAATATGCTTATAATTATTAGCCATTAGAGAAATGCAAATGAAAACTATAATAAGATATCACTACATAGCTATCAGAACAGCTAAAAAAATAGTCATAGCACCAAATACTGGCAAAGATGTGGAGAAAACAAAACTTACACACCACTGATGGGAATATAAAATGGTATAGTCATTCTGGAAAATAGTTCAGCAATTTTTTTCTAAACTAAAAATGGACTTAACACAAAACTCAGCAATTGCTCCCCTGGAAATTTATTTCAGGGAGTTCAAGACCAGCCTGGCCAACGTGGTGAAACTCCATCTCTACTAAAGATACAAAAATTAGCTGGGCATGGTGGCAAGTGCCTGTAATCCCAACTACTAGGGAGGCTGAAGCAGGAGAATCGCTTGAACCCAGGAGACGGAGGTTGCAGTGAGCCGAGATCGCACAATTGCACTCCAGCCTATGATAAAAGAATGAGACTCTGTCTGAAAAAAAAAAAAAGAAGAAGAAAGAAAAGAAAAAGGAAACTTATTTTCATGCAGGAACTTGTACACATTCATAACAGTTTTACTCATAAGAGTCAATAAATGGAAACTACCCAAATATCCTTCAAAGTGTGAATGGTGATAAAACAGTGGTACATCCATACCATATTACTGATTAATATAAAGGAATGAACTATTAGTACATGTAACAACTTGGATGGCCTAAAGTGCAAGATGCTGAGTGAAAAAATAATTTCAAAAGATCATGTATGTACTATATTATATGTCACTTTTTATTTTTAAATAATTTTAGATTGACAGGAGATTGCAGCCAGTCTCATGCGGTCTTTCCTCAGCCTCTCCAAATGTAAACATCTTACACAACTATAGTATACTATTAAGGAATTGACATTGATACAATCCATAGGCTTATAGATATATTGCAGGTTATACATATACTCACGTTGGGGAGAAGGCAGTGAAGTGTAACTCTACTGAATTTTATCAGTTGAGTGTTTTGATTGTGGTAGTTTGTGTAAAGCTACATGTGATAAAATTCAACAGAGGTATTCCTTCCTGCCCCCTCTCCAACATGAGTACATGCATAACTGGCAAAATATGCATAAGTAATATGGATTGTATCAATGTAAATTTCTTAATATTGTACTATACTCATGAGATGTTGATGTTGTGAGAGGCTGATAAAAGAAAAGTTAGTCTTGCTATGTGGTATCAAAGTACATTTCAGAGCAAAACTATTATCACAGACAGACGGCCTTTTCTTAAAGATAAAAGTGTCAGTTAACCGATAGAACATAATAATCCTAAATGTTTAGGTATCTAATAGCAGAATTTCAAAATACATAAAATGAAAAACTTTATGTATTTTCTTTTAGAAATGCAAGAAAAGATAAAAAACTATAGTTGCATATTTCAATGTTTTCTCTCAATAATTGATAGAACAAATAGAAAAGCAGTAAGTAAATAGAAGACTTAAATGACAGTGTTAACTAACTTGACCTAATTAACATTTGTACAACACTCAAACTAACAAAAGTAGAAAACATATTCAAGTGTACATGAAACATATATCAAGATAACTCATACATTGGACCATAATAAAAGTCTCAATAAACTTAAAAAATTTGTTATACAAAGTATGTTCTTTAATCATAATGGAATTAAACTAATAATTAATCACAAGAAGATATCTGGAAAATCCCCAAGTATTTGGAAACTAACAGTTTTTTTTTTTTTTTTTGAGATGGAGTTATGCTCTTATTGCCCAAGCTGGAGTGCAATGCTGCAATCTTGGTTCACTGAAACCTCTGCCTCCCAGGTTCAAATAATTCTCCTGCTCCAGCCTCCCGAGTAGCTAAGACTGCAGGTGCATGCCACCACGCCCAGCTAATTTTTTGTATTTTTACAAAAATACAAAAATAGAAACGGGGTTTCACCATGTTAACCAGGCTGGTCTTGAACTCCTGACCTTAGGTGATCCACTGGCCTGGGCCTCCCACAGGGAAACTAACACATTTTAATAATAAAAGCACAATGTATAAAATTTCGTGGACTATATCTAAAGCAGTACTTAGGGGAAATTTAATGCTGTATATGCCTATATTAGAGAAAAAGCTTTCTTAAATTGGTTTCAGCTTCCTATTTAAAATCCGGCCACTTCACTCCAGCCTGGGCGACAGAGCGAGACTCCGTCTCAAAAAAAAAAAAAAAAAAAAAAAAAAA
>NW_016814921.1:38685-41889 GCF_001698545.2 Rhinopithecus bieti | reverse complement strand
AAAAAAAAAAGAAACCATAAGAAGAGTAAATGAAACTCAAAGTAATAAGAAAGAAAAACAAGATCAAAGCAGAAATCAATGAAATAGAAAACAGAAAGACAAGAATAGGTTATGAGGATAGTTTTGAAAGTGATGAATATTCTTGTTATCTTGTCATAATATTTCATGTTTATACAAATTTTAAAACTTATTAGCTTGTGCATTTCAAATACACACAGCTTACTGTATATCAGCTTGGCTGGGAGGTGCTGAGCATTGCTGGTGATGTGGGAATATAGAATCTTCATGGATTGGTGGTGGCAGCATAGTACAGGTGTTCTGGAAAGCGATATGGCCATAGTTGGTCATATTAAATATAAACAAACCCTGTAACCCATCAATTTTGCTCCTGAGTGTAAATCTCAAAAAAAATCGAAGCGTACTTCATAGGAGACACACATGAGGATGTTTGTTTGTGGCACTATTTGTGACGTTGAGGAATAAGTGGAAACTGGGTAATAATGGCTGGGAAAGTGGGTAGGTAAAATTTGAGAGACGCATCTACAGAGTGCTTTGCAGCAGTTAGACATAGCAACCTGGAGGGAGCCTAAAGCATCGTGCTGAGTGAAAATAGAAATTGTGTGTGTGCGTGCGTGCGTGTGTGACAGAGATTGTCTATAGGCATGTGTGTAAATGTATATGTGTATACATGTATGCATCTGAAATTATAATTTACATAAAATAAAAACACATGCATACAAGACAACCTTATACACTTGGCGAGATCACACAGTTATACCTTAAACTTAGAAGAATGTTTGTCTATGGGTCGGGGGTGAAGAATTTCGATTGAGAAATGATCTTAAAAGAGAAAGAAAAATTAGATGGTTTTTATTGTCATGTACATCCCAGGACTGTTCGGGGGATTCAGCGCTGTTTTGTGTTCTGTGTGCTTCAAATATCTTGAGCTATGATATGGAAGTCACTTAATAGAATTGTTTGCTCGTGAGGAGTCAACGCCCCTTTCCCTGCTCTACATCTTTAACTGATGGGTGTGGGCCAGAAAGAACTCATCAGCTGGGCACGGTGGCTCACGCCTGTAATCCCAGCACTTTGGGAGGCCGAGGCGTGTGGATCACCTGAAGTCAGGAGTTTGAGACCAGCCTGACCAACATGGAGAAGCCCCATCTCTACTAAAAATACAAAATTAGCCAGGGGTGGTGGTGCATGCCTCTAATCCCAGCTATTTGGGAGGCTGAGACAGGAGAATCGCTTGAACCCAGGAGGCAGAGGTTGCAGTGAGCCAAGATCGCACCACTGCACTCCAGCCTGAGCAACAAGAGCAAAACTCTATCTCAAATAATAATAATAATAATAAAAATAAAATGGAAAGAAGTCATCAACATGCTTAACTCTAGAGTGAGGTATTCAAAACTCAGTCTTTTTACTTTTGAAACTTTGCTCTAAATCCTATTAAATTTATGTGGTTAGGTATGATAGGTGTCATTTGAGTAGAAGGTTAGATTTTCAGTTGAATAGCATTCAGATAATCAGCTCAATGATTCAAGAAATATTTACTGATACTTACTGATTCAAAAATTGTTTACTGAGAACTGCACCTATCTGAGATGTGCTAGGTGAAATAGATACTGTGCTAAGTAATATTGACACGAATATGAATCAGAGGAGGCCCAGCATCTATTGTCCTCGGGACAGGCAAATATAAAAGAAGTCATGTGATGTGAATTAAAGGCGTTGGAGCAATAATGTACATAAAGAGTGGGCATAAAAGAAAGAGTGATTTTAACAGAGTAAGAGGGAAAACATGCGGGTTAAAAAATGTTTCAGAAAGCTGATTATATGTGAGTGGGGTCTTAAAATTCAATCAATTGTTTGTGGGAGCTGAATGATGAGAACACGTGGACACATTGGGTGGAACAACACACACTGGGGCCTGTCGTCGGGGGCGAGGGAAGGGAGAGCATCAGGAAGAAGAGCTAATGGATGCTGGGCTTAATACTTGGGTAATGGGTTGATCTGTGCAGCAAATCACCATGGCACACATTTACCTATGTAACAAACCTGCATATCCTGCACATGTACGCCAGAACTTAAAATAAAAGTTGAAAAAAAAAAAAAAGTCAGGTGTTTGTCAGGTAGCTAGAGGAGGAGATGCATGCAGTGTAGAGAGACCATTTAAACAATGTGTTAGGGGAGATGAAAGTACTTGGGTAGATATGAAATGTAAAATGCACATAGCGATACAAAACATGGCAAGAGATGAGGCTGGGAATTAAGGGCTCTCCTGTTGCTAGGTTTAGTCTAACAGGTCCCGATACCTGTTCAAGTATCATCTCTTTCTCATTCTGTCTTTTAGTCCCATCTCCTTGAACCTAACAATGTTCTGATCTTAGCTGTAGAAGTTGATTAAATTCTTTTACAATATTGCATATACTCCAAAGATATTACAACTTGATTGCATATGAAAATATAATTCTTTAAATTTATTTTTAGTGTTAGAGTTAATAGGTGATGCATACTAGATAATCTGAGCCAGATTGTCAATGTTATTATGACACACATAGCTATTTAAATTTGCTAATCTGTGGATTTTTGAATTAGTTCTCAAATATAAATACAAAGCAAAAAATACCTCTTCTTTTCCATTAATTTTTATGCCATCCAGCTTTTCTGTTTTCTTGACTGTTATTATAAGGCTTTTGGTAGATGAATTATTTTACAGTCACTGATTTTTAGTCACTAGCTAAAGTTTAAATTCACTGCTACAGATGTCCAAAGTCATCTGGGTAGTGGTAGGGGAAATATTTTAAGATATCATTGATTGTTTTTCATGGATGAGTGACCTTTCTATCACCTTAGATTTTAAAATTTGCTTAGGTTATTTAATGATAGTTTTATTTTTTATTTTGATAAATTTTATTGAAGTTTAAAATGCATATAGAAAAGTACACAAGTTTTAAGTTTTTAAAAAATATATTATACTTTAAGTTCTAGGGTACATGTGAACAATGTGCAGGTTTTGTGCCATGTTGGTTTGTGCCATGTTTGTTTGTGCCAAGTTGGTTTGCTGCACCCATCAACTCATCATTTATAGGTATTTCTCCTAATGCTAACCCTCCCCCCAGCCCCCCACCCCCTGACAGGCCCCAGTGTGTGATGTTCCCCTCCCTGTGTCCATGTGTTCTCATCGTTCAACTCCCACTT
>NW_016814921.1:23543-37213 GCF_001698545.2 Rhinopithecus bieti | reverse complement strand
CACCATGCCTGCCTAATTTTTTGTACTTTTTTTTTTTTTAGTAGATGGGGTTTCACCGTGTTAGCCAGGATGGTTTCGATCTCCTGACCACATGATCCACTCGCCTCGGCCTCCCTCTTCTAGGATTTTTATGGTGTTAGGTCTAAAATTTAGGTCTTTAATACATCTTGAATTAATTTTTGTATAAGGTGTAAGGAAGGGATCCAGTTTCAACTTTCTACATATGGCTAGCCAGTTTCCCATCGCCATTTATTGAATAGGAAATCATTTCCCCATTTCTCGTTTTTGCCAGGTTTGTCAAAGATCAGATGGTTGTAGATGTGTGGTGTTATTTCTGAGGCCTCTGTTCTGTTCCATGGTCTATATCTCTGTTTTGGTACCAGTACCATGATGTTTCGGTTACTGTAGCCTTGTAGTATAGTTTGAAGTCAGGTAGCTTGATACCTCCAGCTTTGTTCTTTTTGCTTAGGATTGTCTTCGCAATGAGGGCTCTTTTTTGGTTCCATATGAACTTTAAAGTAATTTTTTCCAATTCTGTGAAGACAGTCATTGGTAGCTTGATGGGGATGGCATTGAATCTAAAAATTACCTTGGGCAGTATGCTATTTTCACAATATTGATTCTGCCTGTCCATGAGCGTGGAATGTTCTTCCATTTGTTTGGGTCCTTTTTTATTTCCTTGAGCAGTGGTTTGTAGTTCTCCTTGAAGAATTCCTTCACATCCCTTGTAAGTTGGATTCCTAGGTATTTTATTCTCTTTGTAGCAATTGTGAATGGGAGTTTACTCATGATTTGGCTCTCTGTTTGTCTGTTGTTGGTGTATACGAATTCTTGTGATTTTTGCACGTTGATTTTGTATCCTGAGACTTCGCTGAAGTTGCTTATCAGCTTAAGTGGCTGAGACAATGGGGTTTTCTAAATATTCAATCATGTTATCTGCAAACAGGGACAATTTGACTTCCTCTTTTCCTAATTAAATACTCTTTATTTCTTTCTCTTGCCTGACTGCCCTGGCCAGAACTTCTAACACTATGTTGAATAGGAGTGGTGAGAAAGGACATCCTTGTCTTGTGCCAGTTTTCAAAGGGAATGCTTCCAGTTTTTGCCCATTCAATATGATAGTGGCTGTGGGTTTGTCATAGATAACTCTTATTATTTTGACATATGTTCCATCAATACCTGGTTTATTGAGAGTTTTTAGTATGAAGGGCTGTTGAATTTTGTCAAAGGCCTTTTCTGCATCTGTTGAGACAATCATGTGGTTTTTGTCATTGGTTTTGTTTATGTGATGGATTACGCTTATTGATTTATGTATGTTGAACCAGGCTTGCATCCCAGGGATGAAGCTGACTTGATTGTGGTGGATAAGCTTTTTGATGTGCTGCTGAATTCAGTTTGCTAGTATTTTACTGAGGATTTTCACATCGTTGTTCATCTGGGATATTGGTCCAAAATTCTCTTTTTTTGTTGTGTCTCTGCCAGGCTTTGGTATCAGGATGACACTGGCCTCATAAAATGAGTTAGGGAGGACTCCCTCTTTTTCTATTGATTGGAATAGTTTCAGAAGGGATGGTACCAGCTTCACATTGTAGCTCTGGTAGAATTCGGCCATAAATCCTTCTGGTTCTGGACTGTTTTTTTGGTTGGTAGGCTATTAATTATTGCTTCAATATCAGAACCTGTTATTGGTCTATTCAGAGATTGAACTTCTTCCTGGTTTAGTCTTGGGAGGGTATATGTGTCTAGGAATGTATCAATTTCTTCTAGATTTTCTAGTTTATTTGTGTAGAGTGTTTATAGTATTTTCTGATTTTAGTTTGTATTTCTGTGGGATTGGTGGTGATATCCCCTTGATCATTTTTTATTGCATCTGTTTGATTCTCTTTCTTTTCTTCTTTATTAGTCTTGCCAGTGGTCTATCAATTTTGTTGATCTTTTCAAAATACCAGCTCTTGGATTCATTGATTTTTTTGAAGGGATTTTGTGTCTCTATCTCTTTAAGTTCTGCTCTGATCTTGGTTATTTCTTGCCTTCTGCTAGCTTTTGAATTTGTTTGCTCTTTCTTCTCTAGTTCTTTTAATTGTGATGTTAGGGTGTCGATTTTAGATCTTTCCTGCTTTCTCTTGTGGGCATTTAGTGCTATAAATTTCCCTCTACACATTGCTTTAAATGTGTCCCAGAGATTCTGGTACATTGTGTCTTTGTTCTCATTGGTTGCAGAGAATATCTTTATTTCTGCCTTCATTTCGTTATTTACCCAGTAGTCATTCAGGAGCAGGTTCAGTTTCCATGTAGTTGTGCAGTTCTGAGTGAGTTTCTTAATCCTGAGTTCTAATTTGATTGCACTGAGACAGTTTGTTGTGATTTCTGTTCTTTCATATTTGCTGAGGAGTGTTTTACTTCCAATTATGTGGTCAATTTTAGATTAAGTGCATTGTGGTGCTGAGAAGAATGTATATTCTGTTGATTTGGGGTGGAGAGTTCTGTAGATGTCTATTAGATTTGCTTGGTGTAGAGCTCAGTTCACGTCTTGGATATCCTTGTTAACTTTCTGTCTCATTGATCTGTCTAATGTTGACAGTGTGGTGTTAAAGTCTCCCATTATTATTGTGTGGAGTCTACGTCTCTTTGTAGGTCTCTAAGGACTTCTTTATGAATCTGAGTGCTCCTGTGTTGGGTGCATGTATCTTTAGGATAGTTAGCTCTTCTTATTGAATTGATCCCTTTACCATTATGTAATGGCCTTCTTTGTCTCTTTTGATCTTTGTTGGTTTAAAGTCTGTAAGTCTGTTTTATCAGAGACTAGGATTGCAACCCCTGCCTTTTTGTTTTTTGCTTTCCAATTGCTTGGTAGATCTTCCTCCATCCCTTTATTTTGAGTCTCTGCACATGAGATGGGTCTCCTGAACACAGCACAGTGATGAATCTTGACTCTTTATCCAATTTGTCATTCTGTGTCTTTTAATTGGGGCATTAACCCATTTACATTTAAGGTTAATGTTGTTATTTTTGAATTCAATCTTGTCATTTTGATGTTAGCTGGTTATTTTGCACTTTAATTCATGCCATTTCTTCATAGTATAGATGGTCTTTACAATTTGGCATGGTTTTGCAGTAGCTGGTACCAGTTGTTTCTTTCTATGTTGAGTGGTTCCTTCAGGAGCTCTTATAAGGCAGGCCTGGTGGTGTCAAAATTTCTCAGCATTTGCTTGGCTATAACGGATTTTATTTCTCCTTCACTTACGAAGCTTAGTTTGGCTGGATATGAAATTCTGTGTTGAAAAATCTTTTCTTTAAGAATGTTGAATATTGGCCCCCACTCTCTTCTGGCTTGTAGGGTTTCTGTAGAGAGATCCTCTGTTAGTCTGATGAGCTTTCCTTTGTGGGTAACCTGACGCTTGTCTCTGGCTGCCCTTAACATTTTTTTCTTCATTTCAATCTTGGTGAATCTGACGATTGTATATCTTGGGGTTGCTCTTCTCGAGGAGTATCTTTGTGGTGTTCTCTGTATTTCCTGAATTTGAATGTTGGCCTGCTTTGCTAGGATGGGGAAGTTCTGTTGGATAATATCCTGAAGAGTATTTTTCAACTTGGTTCCATTCTCCCCATCACTTTCAAGTACACCAGTGAAATGTAGATTTGGTCTTTTCACATAGTCCCATATTTCTTGGAGGCTTTGTTCATTTCTTTTTACTCTTTTTTCTCTAAACTTGTCTTCTTGTTTTATTTCATTAATTTGATCTTCAATCACTGATACCCTTTCT
This sequence comes from Rhinopithecus bieti, assembly GCF_001698545.2. Classification (NCBI taxonomy): domain Eukaryota; kingdom Metazoa; phylum Chordata; class Mammalia; order Primates; family Cercopithecidae; genus Rhinopithecus; species Rhinopithecus bieti. Next base: position 33,449 of record NW_016814921.1, on the reverse strand, counting down.
TCCACTTGATTGCATCAGCTACTGAAGCCTGTGCATATGTTATGAAGTTCTCATGCCATGGTTTTCAGCTCCATCAGGTCTTTTATGTTATTTTCTACATTGTTTATTCTAGTTAGCCATTCATCTAACCTTTTCCCAAAGTTTTTAGCTTCCTTGCGATGGGTTAGAACATGCTCCTTTAGCTCAGAGAAGTTTGTTATTATTGACCTTCTGAAGCCTACTTCTGTCAACTCATCAAAGTCATTCTCCATTCAGCTTTGTTCCGTTGCTGGTGAGGAGCTGCCATCATTTGGAGGAGAAGAGGCACTCTGGTTTTTAGAATTTTCAGCTTTTCTGCTCTGGTTTGTCCCTATCTTTGTGGTTTTATCTACCTTTGGTCTTTGATGTTGGTGACCTACAGATGGGGTTTTGGTGTAGATGTCCTTTTTGTTGATGTTGATGCTATTCCTTTCTGTTTGTTAGTTTTCCTTCTAACAGTCAGGTCCCTCAGCTGCAGGTCTGTTGGAGTTTGCTGGAGGTCCACTCCAAACCCTGTTTGCCTGGATATCACCAGCGGAGGCTGCAGAACAGGAAATATTGCAGAACAGCAAACATTGCTGCCTGAACCTTCCTCTGGAAGCTTCATCCCAGAGGGGCACCCATCTACATGAGGCATCTGTCAGCCCTTACTGGGAGGTATCTACCAGTTAGGCTACATGGGGGTCAGGGACCCACTTGAGGAGGCAGTCTGTCCATTCTCAGAGCTCAAATGGCATGCTGGGAGAACCACTGCTCTCTTCAGAGCTGTCAGACAGGGACGTTTAAGTCTGCAGAAGTTGTCTGTTGCCTGTTGTTCAGCTATGCACTGCCCACAGACGTGGAGTCTATAGAGGCAGTAGGCCTTGCTGTGCTGAGGTGGGCTCCGCCCAGTCCGAGCTTCCTGGCAGCTTTGTTTACCTTCTCAAGCCTCAGCAATGGTGGATGCCCCTCCCTCAGCCAGGCTGCCACCTCACAATTTGATCTCAGACTGCTGTGCTGGCAGTGAGCAAGGCTCCGTGGGTGTGAGAACTGCCTAACCAGGCACGGGAGAGAATCTCCTTGTCTGCCTCTTGCTAAGACCTTGGGAAAAGTGCAGTATTTGGTCAGGAGTGTCCCGTTTCTACAGGTGCAGTCTGTCACAGCTTCTCTTGGCTAGGAAAGGGAAATCCCCTGACCTCTTGCATTTCCTGGGTGAGGCGATGCCCCGCCCTGCTTTGGCTCACCCTCTGTGGGTTGCACCCACTGTGCAACCAGTCCCAGTTAGATGAACCAGGTACCTCAGTTGGAAATACAGAAATCACCCATCTTCTGCGTCAATTACACTGGGAGCTGCAGACCAGAGCTGTTCCTATTTGGCCATCTTGGTCACAACTTTTAAGTTTACAAATAAATGATTATGCAGAAAAAGAATACATCCATGTAACCAGTCCTCAGGTCAGAAAACATAATCAACACCCATGAAGCTCCAATTATACCCTTCTAGTGACTGCCTCCTCGTGGGTAACTGTTAATCTTCTTTTTTTTTTTTGAGACGGAGTCTCGCTCTGTCACCCAGGCTGGAGTGTTGTGGCCGGATCTCAGCTCACTGCAAGCTCCGCCTCCTGGGTTCACGCCATTCTCCTGCCTCAGCCTCCCGAGTAGCTGGGACTACAGGTGCCGCCTCCTCGCCCGGCTAGTTTTTTGTAGTTTTTTAAAATATAGACGGGGTTTCACCGTGTTAGCCAGGATGGTCTCGATCTCCTGACCTCGTGATCCGCCCGTCTCGGCCTCCCAAAGTGCTGGGATTACAGTCTTGCGCCACCGCACCCGGCCTGTTAGTCTAACTTCTAATGCTATAGATTAGCTCTGTACATATTTGAACTTTTTATAAATGGAATCATCATAGTAGATATTATTTTGGGTCTGGCTTTTCTTGCTTAACATTATGTTTGTGACATCCGACCATATCATGGAATTGTAATTTGTTCATTTTCATTGCTGTGCAGTTTTCCATGGGATAAACCCACAATTTACTTATGCATTATACCATAGATAGTTCAGCTGTTTTCATTTATTTGTCAATTAAAATGGTACCAAACTATTGGCAGATTGATTAAAATTTTTTTTTGTAATGATGGGGCCTCACTATATTGCCCAGTCTGGTCTTGAACCGGCCTCAGACGATCCTCTTGGCTCAGCTTTCCAAAGTGCTGGGCTTATAGGTGTGAGCCACTGTGCTCAGCCTGGTAGTTTAATTAAAAAAATTTTTTTTTATAGACACAAGGTCTCACTATATTATCCAGGCTGGCAGTTTGATTTTAACAGTATTCCAGCTTCTGTCTGGTTGCCTTTCATGTGAAAGTGCTAATTGTGATGTTCTATGTCACAATAACAAATGAGAGGAACAGTGAGTTTGTAGTAGTTGGCAGTACTAGGTGACGAAAGTCTCCCTTCCTCTACCCCAAATTTGTATCCTAATTTAAGCATTGCCAACCTTAGCCAATATGTATATATAGAGAGAGAAATGATTAAATCATGGGGGTTACTTCCACTCTGTAAATCAGGGAAAAGACTGACTGCGTTATCCATGTAATGATATTTGATAATCTACACCAGGAATATCCACTAAGACCTCCTTGAAAACTACCATCCTTAGGGGGTCCTAAGGATAATTGGCTTACAATGGTTGAAGAGAAACACATTTTGAGATGGATGTGTACTGGGAAAGTGTTGTGGCATCATACATAATTTTGCTCAATGAGAGAATATCTTTTTTCCATAGATTGCAAACTTCCACACTACTGTTAGGAAATGTTTAAAACAAATCTCCTTTTCTTAGTGACAGGAATTATGTAGGAGAATTATGGATTTCCCAGGATCATGCTGGGAAAAAGAGTGCAGATGCAGGACAGGTTTAGAGAAGATTCTGAAGGAAGTAATAATGTGGGAAGCAAGAAGTGTTTATTTTTCAGAATGTGTGGATGAAAGGGAGTCTGTTTTGTTTACTGGTCTATTCCCATTGCCTAGACCAGGGCCAGGCATATAGTAGGTATTAAATACCTCTGAATGTGGACTAAATAGAAGCAGAGGCCTCTGCAGAAAATCAACTAATAAATGCTGGTTACCCAAATACTTTGCATATGGGCATAAGCAAAGACTAAAACTACAATTATAGAGGCCCCGGAGCAAGAAATAGCAGACCTTAGTGCAGACCACAGGGTCCATAGAGTGAAGGTTAAGTATTCCCCTAATCTTGCTGATTTAGGATCCTTATCAGCCTAGAGTGAAGAGAAACAGATCTTCACACAGATCTCCTTTCTGGCTCACTACTGTTCACTGATGGATAGACCTGGTGCCATTACATCTACTAGCAACATAACTGAGTCTGGAATCAAAAAACAGCACAGTCTTCATATTTTGGCTTGTGTTTGAGGTGACAGGGCCTGCAAAGCCTGTAGCAGCTCAGGAAATCTCTGTGCTCATAAACAAGTGATATAGCCCTTTATATGCAAATTTGGCATTTTCTTGTAATTAAAACTTGCAATATAACTTTGCAGAGGGATGCTCTTATGGCATTTCAGATGTTCATCTGAAACAAAGGAAATTAGGAGAGTTTTAAAGAAATAGGTATCTATAAATTGGCACAGTTTGAAGAGTAAAATAACCAAAAGGTTGGCTAGTTGTGTGTTGGGAAGGCTTATTTTTATATATTTGGGGCAGGTGATGGAATTCAGGGTCAGTGGTTCTTGAATCTGTCAATGAATGAGGCAGAAAGTGGGAGATTCAGGCTTCAAGATATGCACATAACTCCAGAGAATTAGAAGAGGGAACTGAGAATAGTAATTTTTGGTATGTGATTCTGCAAATATATTGCTCATAATAGACTGCAGGCATAGGAGACAGAATGTCAGAATATTCTGCAATAGGAAACTTGTACTTGTTTTTCTTCCCTTGAGAAGTGCTACCTCATTTGAATTGGCAGGATTTTAATGAAATGGCAGAGTGTAACCCTTCAGATTCGAATCTGGCCTGCACTGTGTAGACAGTGTGCTAGAGCTCACATGTACATGAAACACATTTTATATGGAGAGGTTGAAAATTAATGTTTTCTTAGGGGTTGAGTTTTCAGGGATTACTATCCCTTTGAAAATCCCTCCACAATGAAGGCTGGGCGCAGTAGCTCACACCTGTAATCCCAGCACTTTGGGAGGCCTAGGCAGGTGGATCATGGGGTCAGGAGTTCAAGACCAGCCTGGCCAAGATGGTGAAACCCTGTCTCTACAAAAAATACAAAAAAATTAGCTGGGCGTGGTGGCGGGTGCCTGTAATCCCAGCTACTCGGGAGGCTAAGGCAGATAATTGCTTGAACCTGAGAGTCAGGGTCTGCAGTGAGCCGAGATCTCGTGCCTGCACTCCAGCCTCAGTGACAGAGCAAGACTCCATCTCAAAAAAAAAAAACAAAAAAACTTCATAATGATTGGTAAGGTATAATTTAGGGGCCACAGAAATGATTGATCCAATAGTGCTCCAAGGTGTATGAAACTGTAACTTTATTTTAAAGGAAGGGATCAGATGGAGGCTTAAAATAAGTATCAGCTGAATAATTATATATTTAATTATTGGACTTATTAAATAAGTCCAGCAGCACAAATGTGCCAGGACAAATCAATTGTTAGAAATGATTTATTCAGTCAACTTTTACTGGACAGAATTATACTAATTTCAATAGTCTATTTTCTGCTTCCTTCAAAGAACTCTCCCCTGCTCCTTCTCTCCCACACCCCACCTTTTCTGACTTCTGATGAGGTGCTGTCAGAGGGGCCTGGCAGTGGGAGTGAGATAATTACACCACACAGTGCCATACTCTGATTTATGAATTTTCAGGTTAGAGAGTCATCTGCAAACTGAAGGCTATTTTTTTTTTCCTTCAGCCCTCTGATATTAAATTAGGGCAAGGCGTGTTTTTTTTTTTTTTTTTAATTAATTATTTAACTAATTTGTAACATATGGAGTCTTAATATGTTGCCCTGGCTGGTCTCAAACTCCTGGGCTCAAGCAATCCTCCCACTTCAGCCCCCTGAGCTGGAACTTCAGGTGTGCATCAATGAACCTGGCTAAGGTGGGTTTTTAAATAACAATTAATTTGGAGAATGAAGGTACAATTTGCGGATTTCTCAGGCCCATATTTTTTATCCATTATTTCACTATTTCATCCATTTTGTGATTTCTCTTTTGGTCTTTTCTCCTCATATTTAACACTTCTTACAGAGGTAATCTGGGGAGGGAAAAGGAGGTAAAATTTGTATCATTCCATTACTCACACATGTTAAGTATTCGGGGATGTGATCAGGGTTAGAAGAAGGCAGTTTGTTTACTACTTAAATGATTTTATATTTTATAAATGATACTATATTTTGATTCTTTACAGGCTATGGTATTCATACTATCTTTGTTCTCATGATATCATATAATAACAAATTTACTGATTTATCCAGTGTTCCATGAGAACTGGAGCAAGATCCAGCCAGCTTGGAAGCTGTAATGGAATCTGATTTTGAAAGTCAGTCTATCTGAGATTCCTATTATTATTCTTATGGCTCCTCAGCATATGGTCTATTCTTTTCAAAAGTTAATGGATTTTATAACTTAGGGCAGCTTTGGGTCACAGAAAAATTGAACAGAAAATACAGATAGTTCCCAAATACTTCCTTTTTTTCCCTCCCAGTTTCCCCTATTATTAACATTTTGCATTAGTGTGATACATTTGTTACAACTGATGAACCGATATTGAAATATTATTAACTAAAGTCCAGAGTTTATATCAGGGTCTACTCTTTATGTTGTACAGTTGGGTTGTGACAAATGTATAATGTCATGTATCCACCATTAAGCATCGTACAGGATAGTTTCACCACCCTCAAAATTCCCTTTGCTTCATCTATTCATCCCTTCCCTATTCTCCCTCACTCCCCCACACCTCTGTCAACCATGGATCTTTTCAGTGTCTAATTTTCCCTTTTCCAGAATGCTGCATAATTGGAGTCATATGGGATGTAGCCTTTTCAGATTGGCTCTGTCACCTAGCAACATATGTTTAAGAGTCATCCATGTTTTTTCATGGCTTGATGGCTCATTGCTTTTTACTACTGCATAATATTCTGTTGTACTAATGTCCCACAGTTTGTTCATCCATTCACTTATCGAAGGGCATTTTGATTGCTTCCAATTTTTGGCTATCCTGTTCTTTTGATGCCAGTACCTACACTCTGCCTGTGCCCCGCAAAAGTATCAAGGTCCTAATCCCTGGAACCTGTAACTGTTCCTTGGTATAGCAAAAAAAGAAGTTTGCAGATGGGACTAAATTAAAGATCTTGAGATGGCAGATTATCCTGGATTATCCTATATGAAACCATATCTATCCTTTTAAGAGGGAGGCCTAGTCCCTGCCTGTACTTTGATTTCAGCCCAGTGAAACTGATGCTGAACTCCGGCCTCTAGAACTGTGAGAGAATATATTTTTGTTGCTTTAAGCCACCCGATTTGCTGTGATTTGTTGTAGCAGCCATAGGAAACTAATACTCTGCCTCTGCCCCATTGGAATCAGTGTGGTGAATGTCACTCAAGGTACACAATGGAGTAGTTGGATGCCCCCTTTCCATCCCTGCTGTTGAACAGGAATTTTGTGAGCAGGAGAAAGGGTGTAAGGGCACTGGAGTTCATTCCTTCTAGCAGAAGAGACTGTCAGTTCTTTCCTGCTACTGTGTCGAAGTTGCCTACTTTCTATTTTTTTCCGAGACTGATTCTTTAACTTTTGCCTTAATCCTGAGCATATCCACATCCTTATAATAAATTCACTTATTACTTAATGTAGTCAGAGTTTTTTTTTGTTTATACCCTGGTTATTCTATATAGTTACATAGAAATATTGTTCTTTAGTTCCTTGTTGGGGTGAGCTACTGTCTAATGTTACTCTTGGTTCAACTTTCAAAATTCAAAATGAGGGTTTAGCTGTTGCCACTGAGTTGCTTTCATAAGGCAGGTGAGAAGCCCTAGAGCAATCTTTTCACATAAGGATATGTAAGGGCTTCTGGAATGAAAGATCTTGATAAAATGAATTTCTATTTGTTTGCAAGATAATAAATATGTATAGGATTTTTGTCTTTAAAAAATACACAGGCTTTATTAAAAAATAGAGTTACAAAAGGGAAAAGATGAAAGGTGGAATACACATTACAAAATTATAGATTATTTATCACTTTAGATTATACGAGTATCTCTATTGAGAAGCAATAATAGCACACAGAACAAAGTTTGCCCTATTTTTTCTAAGGTTCATTTTAATAAATAGCAGTCTATGACAGTTTCCTGAGTATTGAAGGAACAGACTTAGGACACAGCCTCGGCACAATGCATTCAATGGATTCTCAGTTATTATGTATTTAATTAATGGTTGAGTGAACACACATGAATCTAATGAGTAACCACAAAGGTGAAGGTTCACTTATTTAGAATGGAATAATTCCTAACAGCTGTTCTGACAAACTCTGGTAGGAAAGCTGTGAGTCATTGTCATTGTATTTTATTGATCTGAAAGGTGGCAGAAAAGATCAAGGAGAGAAAATAAGTAGAAAATCATTTTCAGCCTCATCTCATAAAAGGCAAAGCAGTAGGATGAAAATTTTCCCCTTTGTACCACCATAAAGCAATGATGACCTGCTTATGTAATCAACAAAGGAAATGCTTATTTATGTAACCTCTTAGCTATGCTGTTAATGTTTAGAAGGGCAAAAAGTACTGTCCATTACTAAAAAAATCTCACGATTAAACATTGAGGCACATCTGAGAAAGTAGGGAGTAGTGAAGTAGTTTTTTTTCTCTTTTCTACAGTGGCACAGCCGTCTCGACATCAACTGCAGATGTCTTCTCTTCCCTGCCTCCACCACCGGCCCTGAGTGTTTTCATCCACCTGCCCCTGCCCCTGCCCCTGCAAACACATGCTCACACAGTCCTGCTTCTTTATTCTCTCAGGCTTTGGCCTGAGCCATCAGTTGTTAAATTTGTTTTGTTTTTTCCCTGGAAGCACCTGGGGTGAGGATGGCTCAGACGTAGCAGGTAGGAAGAGAGAGTAATGAAAAAGACAGCTTCCTGATCTAACTTCCAGGTGACATATAATAAGAGCAAGCTGCTCCCTTGCTAAGACTGGGCGCCTCTTAGGGTATAATCCCAGTGTCTTATTACATTGATAGTCTTGATCTTTCTTTGATTTACAAAGGTCTCCTAAGCTTGCTCAATTTTTCATATAGTGCATTATTATATTAAAAATAATGTCAGTTTTAAATCTTTGAGATATTATGCTAAATAGAGTCTCTACTCTTTTCTTTTGTCTTGCACCTATTTATTGTTCTAGCAAAACAAGTTTTGTTAAAGAGAGAGTAGAGGTATAGATGCGGTGTGATTTGGGACATGGCAAAAGGCCTGTTTACCTACAATATTTCTTGGTTTCAATACTTCCTGTTATTTTTCCATTAATCTTTTCTCTTCATGTTGTTTTAAATGAGACATGCATTTTAGGCTTTCAAGAACTGATTTACATGATTATTCCACTGCCAGAGAGGAAGGTCTTCTGGCTATGAGACACAGGGGCGTTGTTTTAATAGAAGAGAATGAGAATAGGAAAAGTTCAAGAACCTCAGAATAGTGCACAGGAAAGACATGCCCACGTGAGATTCCATAATTAGTTCTGGGGCAACCAAGGGACCACATGAGGCAGGGGCAAAAGGAGGCCAAAAGGAGATGGAGGGCCAGTTCTGCTTAAAAGTAGAGAGACGTCACAAGTTACGGGGATCTGAATTGCTCTCAAACAAAGCTCTTCTTTACTAAAGTTGACTATTATTTTAACCTTTTTAGTTGGAAATAATGTCAAACTTACAAACTGATACTATTTTAAGAAAGAATATATTTTGGCAAATTAGTGAAAGACTTAGGGAGTAGTAGGTTGTGGAAGCATAAAAATGAGTTCCTGTTGCATATGTGGTTCTAGCACTGTAGAGCTGGTGGAAGCGGGTGCAGTATGGAGAGTGATCTACTTCCCATCATGCTTCTGTCTCTGTTTCCCTAGACTTCTCTCTGCCTTCTGTAATCCGTGCTCCTTCTCTCCCTTTCTTGCCTTCCTGCCTTCCCTCATCTTTTCCACACACCTCTCTATCTTCCCTCATATTCTTTTTTCCTCTCTCTCCCTTCTATGTTCAGATTCTGGTTAAAATTTGCTTAACCATATGAGCCTCAGCTTTTTAAACTATTAAATGAGAATAAAAATCTTCCTGTCAAAGCATCATACACCACAACAAAGTGGGGTTTATCCCTTGCATGCAAGGATGTTTCAACATATGCAAACCAATTAACATGATACATCACGTGAACAGAAAGAAGGATTAAAAACCACTGTCCTTGAGCAAAAAAAAAGCAGCAGAAACCTCTGCAGACCAAACGACTCTGTCTGACAGCTTTGAAGAGAGCAGTGGATCTCCCAACATGGAGGTTGAGATCTGAGAACAGACAGACTGCCTGCTCAAGTGGGTCCCTGACCCCTGAGTAGCCTAATTGAGAGACATCCCCCACTAGGGGCAGACTGACACCCCACACCTCACAGGGTGGAGTACACCCCTGAGAGGAAGCTTCCAAAGTAAGAATCAGACAGGTACACTCGCTGTTCAGCAATATTCTATCTTCTGCAGCCTCTGCTGCTGATACCCAGGCAAACAGGGTCTGGAATGGACCTCAAGCAATCTCCAACAGACCTACAGCTGAGGGTCCTGACTGTTAGAAGGAAAACTAACAAACAGGAAGGACACTCACACCGAAACCCCATCAGTACATCACCATCATCAAAGACCAGAGGCAGATAAAACA
>NW_016814921.1:16349-19270 GCF_001698545.2 Rhinopithecus bieti | reverse complement strand
AAAATAAAATAAAAAAATAATAAATAAATAAAAAGCCACTGTCCTTTTAATAGACATGGAAAAAGCATTTGACAAAGTTCTACATTTTTTCATGATAAAAATGTGACAAATTAGATACAGAAGGAATGTACCTCAACATAAAAAAAGGCCATATATGACAAACCCATAGCTTACACCATACTCAATGGTGAAAGGTTGAAAACCTTTCCTCTAAGACCAAGAACAAGACAAGTATGTTCACTCTCACTACTTCTATTCCCTACAGTAGTGGAAGTCCTAGCCAGAGCAATTAGACAAGGAAAAGAAATAAGAAGCATTCAAATCAGAAAGAAGTAAAATTATCTCTGTTTGCAGATGACATGATCTTATGTGTAGAAAATACTAGTCTCCAAAAAACTGATAGAACTGATAAACAAATTCAGTAAACAGGATTCAAAGTCAACATACAAAAATCAGTATTTTTTTTATATATGAACAACAAGCTGTTGGAAATTAAGGAAAGTAGGAAAATAATCCTATTTATAATAGCATCAAAAAAGATGAAATAGGAATAAACTTTACAGGAGGTGAGAGACTTGTACACTGAAAACTATAAAACATCGATGAAAGAAATTAAAGAAGACACAAATAAATGGAAAGATATTTCATGCTCACAGATTGAAAGATTTAATATTGTCAAATGTCTATACCACCCAAAATGATCCATTGTTTTAATGCAATCCTTATCGGAATCCCGGTAGCATTTTTTTTTTTTTTTACAGAAATAGAGACAAAAATCTTATGATACATGTGGAATCACAAAGGTCTCGATGGCCAAAACAATCTGGAGAAAGAAGAACAAAGCTGGAGGCATCACACTTCCTTATTTCAATATATGTTATGAAGCTACAGTAATTAAAACAGTTTGGTAACTGGCATAAAAATAGATCTGTAGACCAGGCATGGTGGCTCATGCCTGTAATCCCAGCACTTTGGGAGGCTGAGGTGGGCAGATCACCTGAGGTCAGGAGTTCGAGATCAGCCTGGCCAACATGGTGAAACCCCACCTCTTCTAAAAATACAAAAATTAGCCAGGCATAGTGGCACATACCTGTAGTCTCAGCTACTCTGGAGGCTGAGGCAGGAGAATTGCTTGAGCCCAGGAGGCAGAAGTTGTAGTGAGCCAAGATTGCACCATTGCACTCCAGCCTGGGTGACAAGAATGAGACTCCATCTCAACAACGACAACAACAAAGATAGACTTGTAGACTAGTGGAACATTGTCTACATCTTGTAAACCAGTTGACCATATATGGTCAACTGATCTTCTGCAAGGATACCAAGGATATACAAATGGGAAAGGTGTTGAGAAAACTGGATATCCACATGCAAGAGAATGAAGTTGGACCCTTATCTTAACACCATAACAAAAGTCAACTCAAAATGGATTAAAAACTTAAACATAAGACCTGAAACTATAAAACCCTTAGAAGAAAACATCGGGGAAAACTTCATGGTATTGATCTTGCTGATGATTTCTTAGATATGACATCAAAAGCACAGGCAACAACAACAAAAAACAGACAAATGAGACCACATCAAACTAAAATTCTTCTACACAGCAAAGGAAATGATAAACAGAGTGAAAAGACAACTTACAGAATGGGAGAAAATATTTGCAAACCATGTATCTGAGGGGGGCTTAATTTTCAAAATATATACAAAACTCAAACAACTCAGTAGCAAAAACTTAAATAACTCAATTTAAAACGGGCAAATGATTTGAATAGAAAATCCTACAAAGAAGACATACAAATGGCCATCAGGTATATGAAAAGATGCTCAATATGAATTGTTTTCAGGGAAATGAAAATCAAAACCACAATGAGATATCACCTCACACCTGTTAGGATAGCCTTTATCAAAAACTCAAGAGCTGAGAAGTGTTGGTATGTTGAGAAATTCCATCCCATCTAAATTCTTTGGTGCAAATATAAAATAGTGCAGCCACTATGTAAACAGGGTGGAGGTTCCTTAAATGATTAAAAATAAAACCAACCAAACCATGCAGCAATCCAACTTCTGGGTATTTATCCAAAAGAATTGGAATTATGGTCTTGAAGAAATGTTTGTACTCCCATGTTCACTGCACCATTGGTCATAATGGACAAAGTGTGAAAACAACCTAAATATGCATTGATGGATGAATGATAAAAATGTGGTATATACATACAATGGAATATTATTCAGCTTTAAAAAAAGGAAGAAATTCCACTATGTACAGCAGCAAGAATGAACTTTAAGGACATTATGCTAAGTGAAATAAGCCAGTTACCAAAAGCAAAATACACATGATATCACTTATATAAAGAATACAAAATAGTCAAACACACATAAGCAGAGGGTAGAGGGGAGGGGCAAATGGGAAGTTATTTTCAGCAGTATAAAGTTTTAGTTATGCAAGATGATTAAGATCTTAGAGATATGCTATACAAACAGTGCCTAAAGGTAACAATACTGTTGCATATGTAAACATTTGTTAGGAGGGTAGATTTCATGGTAACTGTTCTCTCACACACATACACACAGAAAGCCTTCTCTTAGCACTGAGATTAATATATTTAAAGTGAGATAATATGTGGAATTTCTAGTTCAATACCTAGAACAGAATAATGACTCAACAATCCCTTTCCTTTCTGATTCTAATTTTTATACATATAACGTCGATTAATAACAAGTGTTTATTTGTGCTGTGGTGATATGCGTAATTGAAACACACCAGATATTACAAATACAAAGTGTAGCATGATACTAGCAAAGAGCAGTTAGAAATGCAAAGGAAGGCCGGGGGCGGTGGCTCAAGCCTGTAATCCCAGCACTTTGGGAGGCCGAGACGGGCGGATCACGAGGTCAGGAGATCGAGACCATCCTGGCTAACCCGG
>NW_016814921.1:0-12643 GCF_001698545.2 Rhinopithecus bieti | reverse complement strand
AAAAAAAGAAATGCAAAGGAAGTAATATGTGACTTACAATAGCAACAAAAATGTATAGGAATAAATCTAATGTAAAATGTGGTTGGCTTCTATCAAGAAAGTTCTAAGCCTTTATTGAGAGGTAAGACTCAAGAAGAACTCAAATAAATAGAGAGACATGCTACATTTGTAGTTAAGAAAACTCACAATTTCAAGGCAAGGTATTGGCATAAGTAATCTTTTCAAAGATTACTTTTAAAGAGTAATACAGTAATTTCTTTCCATCAAAAATATTCAACTACAGCACAAATTAAAGAAAAAAAAACTTGCCAGAAACATGTATAGACATTTCATAGACAAGGAAACACAAAAGGAAAATGAACTTGCGAAAAGATATTTAGCTTCATTAATAACCAAGAATATACAAAATAACAAAATTATCACATACCATTTCATCTTTATGAAATTGATTAAAGAGTCTAACAATTCCAAGTGTGATTGAAGACTAGAAGGAACCGAAATGCTTACACTCTGCTGTGGCACTGTGTACTAGTATTTCAGAAAAAATTAGCATTACCTAACAAAGTGAAATATATGCATGCTCAATGACTCAGTTATTTACTTCCAGGTATGTACTCTATATAAGCATACATGCCAGGAAACATACACAATAATATCCATGGTAGCATTGTATATAACAACTAAAAACTGAAAATAACTCATATGCCCATCAACAGAACGGATATATTATGGTATACCACACAATAGAATACTATAAAGTAGTGAAAATGAATGAGCTACAACTACATATAACAACATGGATAAATCTCAGAGATAATATTGATTGAAGTAGGCAAAAAATTATACAGTATTTTATTTATTAACAGATACACATGCAGTGTATACAGAAAAGCAATTATATGATTAACACATAACTATTATCTCTGGCCAGAGGGCATGGGGATAAGATTGGGGGGCATATAGGAGGTTCTGGGATGCTTGTGATGTTTCCTTTCTTATTTTAGGTGGTGTGCTTATAGGTATTATTTCATTATTATTCTTTATTCTGTGTATATATTGTACATGCTTACATATACATACTATGTATATGTACAAACATATGTATATACACACAATGACTGGCACAGTGCTTAGTGCATAAGTTACTTAATAAATGTGAGTTTTCCTTTATCTTCCTCTACCTTCTGTTACATGACTATGTCCTAATCAAATCCTGGGAGATTAGGCAGATTATTGTAAAATAACAAGGTTAGAACTATCTAAGATTTGAAATGCTCTACATCATATGCCATTAGGAAAATGCAAATTAAAACAATGAGATACCATTACACATCTATTGGAATGGTCAAAATCCAGAATACTGGCAACATCAAATACTGGCAAGAATGCGGAGTAACAGGAACTCTCATTGACTGCTGGTGGGAACGCAAAATGGTATAGCCACTTTGGAAGACAGCTTGGCAGTCTCTCTTAAAACTAAATATATCATATGATATAGTTTGGATTTGTGTTCCTGCCCAAATCTCATGTCAAACTGTAATCCCCAGTGTTGGAGGAGGGGCCTGGTGGGAGGTGATTGGATCATGGGGACTGATTTCCCCTTTGCTGTTCTCATGATAGTGAGTGAGCTGTCATAAGATCTGGTTGTTTAAAAGTGTGTAGCAACCCCGTCCCCTTCACTCTCTTCCTCCTGCTCTGGCCATGTAAGATGTGCTTGCTTCTCCTTCTACCAAGATTGTAAGTTTTCTGAAGCCTCCCCAGCCATGCTTCCTGTACAGCCTGCAGAAGTGTGAGTCAATCAAACGCCTTTTTTTTTTTTAATAAATTACCCAGTTTCAGGTATTTCTTTAACAGTGTTAAAATAGACTAATACACCATACAATTCAGCAATTACCCTCCTTGGTATTTACCCAAAGGAACTGAAAAACTCACATTCACACAAAACTTGCACACAAATGTTTATCATAGCTTTCGTAATTGTCCAAACTTGGAAGCAACCAAAGTATCCTTCAGCAGGTGAATGGATAAATGATAGTACATTGAGACAAGGGAATATTATCCAGCATGAAAAAGAAAAGAGCTATCAAGCCATGAGAAGACATAAAATAATCTTAAATGTATATTACTAAGTAAAAGCAGCCAATCTGAAAAGGCTACATACCGTATAATTCTAGCTATATGACTTTCTGGAAATAGCAAAACTATGGAGGCAGTGAAAAGATCAATCGTTGTCAGGAGTTAAGGGAAGTGAGGAATGAATAGGTGGAGCATAGAGGATTTTAGGGCAGTGAAAATTCTCTGTGATACTGCAATGGTGAACACATGTCACTGTACATTTGTTAAAACTATAAAATATTCAAACCCAAAGAGTGAACCTCAATTGTAAACTATGGATTTTGGGTTGTTAACGATGTGTCAATGTAGGCTCATCATCTGTAACAAATATATCACTTTGGTGCAGAGTGTTAGTAAGGGAAGGCTGTGTGCAGTGGTGGGGAGTGGGGGAAGTTAGAGGTTACATGGGAACTCTATTTCTGCTTAATTTTTCTGTGAACCTAAAGCAGCTCTAAAAATAAAGTCTATTATGGAATCATATTATTTCTACTTGCCTTTTTACTAAACATGTTTTGAAGATTTACCTATGTTAATGCTTGTAAGTTTAGTTTCTTCACATTCACTGCTATAAAATATTCAATTGTGTGATACACAATTATTTAATTCTGTTGGTGGACAATTTTTTGTTAGTATATACAATGATGCTGCAGACAATCTTTTATGTATTTCTGTATGCACATGTATAAGAGCTTCCCTATAGTATATACCATTATCCTTACAGTATAAGAATGATCATTTGGGTCATTAGGCTAAGTAACTGTTCAGTTTTACACAATTATGAGATATTGTTTTCCAAATGGTTATTTCAGATGGCTACATTCATCATGTGCATAAGAGAATTACTGTTGCTCTACAGTATACCTAACCTTTGATATTTTTGCTCCTCTGGTAAATGTAATTTGCACTTTCCTAATTACTTATGAAGTTGAGTGTGTTTTTATACGCTTCTGGGCCATTTGTATTTCCTGTCTGTGAAATGCTTATTTATTTTATCCAGTATTATTATGTTTTTTGATAATACCCCTTTATATATATTTTCTTCAAAATTGTCTGCTGTGGCTTGTTTTTTAACGTCCTTTTATGTTGTCTTTTGATACAAATTATCTTGATTGAATGTAGTAATATTTCTTTTGGTAGGCATTTTGTGTCTTGTTTAAGAAGTTATTTCCCACTAAGTTTGAAAAATAGTCACCATTTTTTTCCTAAAAGCTTTAAGTTTTGCTTTTATAAACAATACCGTCTAGAATGGATTATTGTGTTTTATATGTATGGAATCCAATTTTATCATTTTCTAAATGGATAATCAATTATCCCAGTACTCTTTATTGAATCATCCATCCTTTTCCAATGATCTGCAGTGTCAACTCGATCATAGTTTGAGTTTCCATGTATATGCAAATCTGTTGCTGGACTTTTAATTCTAGTCAGTTAGTCTTTCTATCCACATCACATACCTAAATTGTCTTAGCTACTGTAATTTTAAAATAAGTTTTGGCATCTGGGAGGAAAAGTTCACCCCACCTCCAACTTAGACTTCTTTTGGAATGTCTTACCTAGTTCTGACATTTTACACTAGCTCAATATAAATTTAAATAGTATACATTTATACTAACTCATTATACATTTTGTAATCAATGTGTTATGTTCCATGAGAAACCTTGTGCAATTTTGATTGAAATTTTATTTAATTTTTATATAAATTTGGGGAGAATTCACATTTTTGCAATAATGAGTCTGTATTAATGAACATGACATTTCAATTTATTTAGTCTGCTTTAATGTTTCTTAGTAAAGATTTATCATTTTTTCATAAATGTTTTGTATATATTTATTCTATTGCTACTCTAAATGGTATTTGTGAGCTACATGAGCTACTTTTTATTGTTAATGTATAGAAATGTAGTTGATTTTTTTTTAACTATACTGGTACATGTGGCCCAATGTGGCCAGGTTTGTTCTACATAATGTTTACCGTGTGGCCCCATGTTTGTGGCGCCACCCATTAACTTGTCTTTACATTAGGTATATCCTCCTATGCCTACTCCTTCCCCCTCCCCCTCTCCAATATAGGACCTGGTGTGTGAATGTTCCACTTCCCTCGTCGGGTCAAGGTGATCTCCATTGTCATTCCCAACCTATGTGAGGCTTAGAACAAAATGCGGTATTGTGGTTTATCTGTCTTCGCGATAGTTTGGCCCTGAGAAACGAATGCGGCATTTTCCCAGCTGCATCCCCATGTCCCCTACAAAGGACAAACCACTCATCCTTTTTTATGGGCTCATAGTATTCCCAATCGGCTGGTATAATGTGCCAACATTCTTCTACCCAGTCCCGTCCCACTGATGGACATGTGGCGATTCCAAAGTCTTGCCCCTATTGTGAATAGTGCCACATATAAACCATACTGGTGACGTGTGCATGTGTCTTTATAGCAGCATGACTTATAAGCCTTGGGTATATTCCCAGGAATGGGATGGCTGGGTCAAATGGTATTTCTAGTTCTAGATCCTTGAGGAATCGCCACACTGTTTTCCACAATGGTTGAATGAGTTTACCGTCCCACCAACAGTGTAAAAGTGTTCCTATTTCTCCACATCCTCTCCAGCACCTGTTGTTTCCTGATTTTTAAAATGATTAATGAAGTTGATTTTTGAATATGATCCCATTGCTAATCTTATTCAGGTAACTTGTCTATATATTTTTAAACCCCAGGTGGTTGAATTAATCACATTTCTCAATCTATGGCATTTCCAGTCCTCTGTTGCTTTATTATTTATTTACTACTTTTAAATCTCCAAATCCTCTTCCCATTCTTCAGTTATTCTCCACTGACGACCATGAATTTTCTATGTAGACAATTATAGCTTTGGAAATAATAAGTGTGGTTTACTTTTTTCCCAATTATATTTTGTTTCTGTTTCTTGTTATATCTTATTGCCTAGGATCTTGACAGTAATATCAAATAGAAGAGTTGATGGAGTGTTTCTTAGGCTTGTTCCCAAATTTTCGGTAATAATTTTAATGTTTTTGCCACCAAGTGTGAGGTTTGTCATAAGTTCTTGTCAGATACGCTTATTAAGTTAAAGAAATTCTTTTTTGGGGTGCTTGTCAAGAGCTTTATCAGGAAGATAATTTTGGATTTCATTGAATGCTTTTTTGTGTGTTTACAGAGATTATTATATGATTTATCTCCTTAATTTTGCTAATGTGGTGAATAGATTTTCCATTGTTAAGCTTCCATTACCCTAGAGTAATCCTGACTTGATCATGTTTTACTATAGACTATTGATTGGATTTTGTTTTCTAATGTTTTGTTTAAGATTTTTACACCTACATCCATGAGTTTGAGGATATTTGATTTCCTCTAATGTTGCTGTTTTTGGCATAAAGTTTGTATCAGTGTGATAGAAATCAAGAGTTTGTATCAGATTAGAATGATCTGTTTATTCACTGTCTATAAAGTCCTCTGGGCCTCTTACCTCTTTTGTGGGAAGATTTTATTGATTTAATTTCTTTAATGACTCTGCCTATTTACATGTTTCTCTGAGTCAATTCTGGTACACGATATTTCCTAGGAATTCTAAATTTCATCTAAGTTTTCAGACTTATTGATGACATTTTACAGGGTTTCTTATTAAAAAGCAAAATACTCAGATGTTGTGTATAATAAACAGTAAATTTCTCTCAGACCACAATTTAAAGTGTGACATTTTACTAGAATTAAATAAAGTACAATATACAAGAATATTTAAAAATTGTTTGTCTTTCCATTTGGAGGCTTATACAATTATTTCTCAGGAGAAGCCATATTGGGTGATAGCTTTTACCAGGCTTGAGAGTTTTTTTCTCATTCTGAAACAAATTATTTATTCACTTTCTAGCTTAGGGCAGATATTGTGTTATTCCAAGAAATAGATTTAATCATGACAATTCCTTATATTTCCTTTCTCATGCATTATCTCACTCGACACTTTAATAACTTTATTTTGTTCTTCTGCTTAAAATCTACAAAGGTTTGGTTGTTAAATCTGACATCATTTTGAGAAGGGGCTCTGGAGAGTTCCCTAAGAATAATTTGCCTGAAGTATATAAGTTCATTCTTAATAGAACAAAACTCCTAAGTCATTGCCAGATCTTTAGAGTTTAATTCTTTAGACTCTAAACAAGCCAAGGCCTTGTGACACTGAACCATTTCAATAGTCCAGGGTCATTCAAGTATGAAGGCAGGAATGAAACACTTGTTCCCTGCTCAGATTTTATCTGTGTGGCCTTGAGAAAATAACTCTATGTTCCTTGATTTCCTCTTCTGTAAAACAAAGAGATTGAACAGTTTCTTCCTTCTTGCGTTATGAAAGTACTGTGTTCTTTAACTTTGCATTTCTAGGCAAGCATTCAGAAACTCCTTCCTTTAGTCCTGGCCCACAATTATATTTTTATTCAATTACACTCATTCATTTTCTTTTCATTTTTTTCTTAAATGGACTTTACTTTTTAAAATTTTGTATAAGTTTATGGTTTACAAGTGTAATTTTGTTACATGGATATATCATATAGTGGTGAAGTCAGGGCTATTAGAGGATTCATCATCGGAATAGTGTACATTACACCCATTAAGTAGTTTCTCATCATTCGCCCCCTCCCACTTCCCACCCTTCCAAGTCTCCATTGTCTATCACTCCACACACTTTACTTCCATGTGTCCCATTATAGACTTTAATTTTTAGGGCATTTTTAGATTTGCAGCAAACTTGAGCAGAAAATGCAGAGTTCCCATATATCTCCTGCCACACACATCAGAGGGGTTAACTTGTCAAAACCAGTGAAACTACACTGACACATCATTGTCCCCCAAAATTCATAGTTTACATTTTGGTGTTGTACATTCTATGGGTTTTGACAATGCATAATGACATGTTTCCAACATTCTAGTATCATATAGAATAGTGTCATTGCCCTAAAAATCCTCTGTGCTCTGCCTATTCATCCTCTCCCTGCAGTCCATTTATTTGCAAAGAATTTTTTTTTGTGTGTTAGGCATTATGGAAAGTACTGGGGTTATAGAGGTAGATAATAAACCTTACCTTAGTTATGGTCTAATGTGGAAGACTGAAAAATAAATCAGGCTAATGACAGTTCCATGAAATGAGTGCTACAAATCAATACGCATAGAATATTATATGAGACCAGACGGGTAGACATCCCATCGTATCACAGGGATTGGGCATCTTTGGGAACAAGTGATAATAGCAAAGCTAATTGAAGTACTAGTAGGAATTAGTTAGGGAAAGAAGACAGAGAAAGATGTTCCAAGCAAAGAGAACAGAATATGCAAAGATTGGGAGGTCTGAAACCACATACTGACTTCGTAAATGCATATATGAGGGAAGGAGATGAGGCTATAGACCTGGATAAGGGTTGAATCATCAAAGTTTTATAATGCATGTTGAAGAGTTCCCATGTTGAATGATTTTATAATTCCCTGAAGGATTTTATGTCAGGAGTAGCAACATTCCGGTTTGATTTTAAAGACCATTCTGGCCTCAGTAGAAATGTAAGCAAGTTATGAGTTATACTATTGGATTGGGCTTGATCAAGTGTTATTTCAACTCCCTTCTATCGTATCTTTTTGTGCTGTAGAAACTAAAACACCCAAACCTGTATTTCCCAGACTCCTCTGCAACTAGGACATTGCATATGCATTAGGGTCCGTCCTGTGTACAGCTGCACTTACACAAAACCGATATGGAACTGAGTTACAAGGGAGACAGGCAGACATGGGGCTACATTTTGTTAGACAAGGGTGGAAGAGATGATGCAATTCTGGAGCTAGAACCATCGTCATAGGAGCAGCACTAGCATCAGCCCACTGATTCAGCCACAAATCCACAGGGGCAGAGGCAAGTTAAAGGTAGAAACTCCTTGAGAGGCCTATTTCTTTGTTGTGGTTAATGAAGTCATCATAGTCTGTTTTCTCAGCTCTCTTAACAATTCTATGAACTATTCATTATCACTTAGTAATTCCTTTTGCATCAGTCAGGTAAAGAAGATTCTATTGTCTCCAACTATGAATCCTGACCAAACTGGCAAAAATGTAAATTAAGGGAATGGTTGTGGAATTTGATAGGTGGATAAAGATATAAACCAAATTATGGGGTTAATATTTATTATTTACATGGAATTGTTTTTTACAGGTGTAATGCCTGTATGTATTCTCTTATGCTAAATAAAATTGTCAAAGAAAAATGATCTCTATTTTGTCTTTGCCTTGGCTAACAAGTATGAACTATATAGAAATGGGTGAGCTTTGTTTACACAAAATTATGAGTTTGGTACCACATACATCTTCTAAATATTTGTGTGGCTCAAAGATGCTAACAAAAACAAAAGAAAAATAATAAAGTGGCTATTGGTGTTTTGGAAGTGTACAAAAAGACTCACAAAATGGTTAACAGGAAATAAGCTCTAGTTTTATGTTTATTTTATACAAATAAAAATATATGCTAAGTCCTGTAAAAAGTTGTTCTCTAATTAGCTGGGCACGATGGCAGGTGCCTGTAATCCCAGCTACTCGGGAGGCTGAGATGGGAGAATCTATTGAACCCGGGAGACAGTGGTTGCACTGAGCTGAGATCGCGCCACTGTGCTCCAGCCTGGGCAGCTGAGGAGACTCCATCTCAAAAAAAAAAAAAAAAAAAAAAAGATTATTCTCTGTAAGGTTGAGGTAGTGCAAAGTTATTGAAGAAGATTTATTAAATTGCTGGCACAATATATCACACAAAACACATAATATTGTTTGTATAGTTCAATTCAGACTAAACAATGGTACTAGTTCTCTTCCTTGCAGATGAATGTGAACAGCATCCAGTGAGATTCAGTGTTTTTAAAGCTCCCTGCAATCTGAGCGATGGTTATTTATCACCATTATAAATGACACTTATTTGTGATTTTGAGGTATTTTATGCAGGCAGGACTATTAATAATGAGTATACTTTATACATTAGGATTTGAAAGGCTATTTATTTCATATCAAGGTAGGTTTATTTGTTTTATAGGAAAGAAAATAAAAGAAATTCTTTGTGTAAGCATTTTCCCCACTATCATTCAGGGTTATCCGTTGTCAAAAGGACCTTCTTTTACTAGCTATAGCAGAATATAAATTTATTAGCATGAGTTGTATGGTTTGCAGAAATCTCAGGCAGGTTTGGACTACCAGAAGATTGCTCAAACCATGCTCTGCTGCTGGTAGACTCAGATATGGCAGTACACTATTACCCAGGGCTGGCTTTCGGTATCCCCATTGGGCCTCCTCAAAACAAATGAATGTCTGTCACGTCATGTTTCCCTTGCAGGGGTGAATTTTACACAGCTTCTTCATCTTCCTGTTAGTTTTCCCTTGACCAGGTGATGGGCAAGACCCTCATTCCCTGTCTGAGTCCTGTCTGCTAGGGACCAGGGAAAGGTATTTGCTGCAACAAGTTCCCATACACTGTAAAGATGGGCACAGTTGCTATGCAGCCTCAACGTATAACAAATATCCATTCTACTATATCCTTTGATGAAGAAAACACAGTCACAGAGATGGGAACATAATTCTCTCTGAATTTCCACACTGTTTCATTTGGTCCTCTTTATCTAAATCATTTCTTGAAAGCAACTCAGGAGTGGGAAACTAATGTGAAAGTGGGAAAGTGGTGATGGCTCTTGGATGTTGTGATATTGATTGATTTTACCTTCACAATGATGAATTTGTAAAATCCAGTATAGATATACCTAATACAAAATAGTCAAGAAATAGAATACTTGACTATTGATAAAACAGCGGAATGTAGAGAAGGATCTTTAAAAATCATTTCCAGATACCAACATGCTTATACATTTCACCTTTCACAAAGTCCCAAAGGAGTTTGGAAAATGTAGGCTGACTTTTTCTCTTTAAACAGGGTTTTTTTTTTTTTTTTTTTGAATGAGAGTAAAGGATTCCAAGGGGAAAGGGTCAACTAACCAGGTCCAGTTTATGTGGAATGCTCTGGGAGTGATGGAAATTCCAGAGAAGTGGAGGGTGACGTGGAGAGATGGGAATGATGGGAATTTTCTTCCTTCAGTAAAGTAGGTTCATGGAGAGGTAGTGTTAGTTTTCTCCAGGTTCCAACTGGACAGAAAAAAATAAAAAGGTAGTGGAGGGGATCAGGGTTCCTAGTTGCATACAGCAGAAACCACATCTGGATAGCTTGGGAGAAAAGATATTTGTTGGGAAAATGTTGAGTAGCTTGTGAATCAAGTTTAGGAAATAGTCAAGAGTCAAGGAAGTCTGTGTAGCTGAGAATATGACCAGATTCATGTCTCAGGATAGTCCGGTAGAATGTCACTGGTGTTGCTACTGGACACTTGCCACCATTTCCATGGACACACAATTTTTCAATCCTCTTGTGAATAACTGGATACTCCTGTATCTTAATATCATCCCCTCAGGATTCTAAGCCTTGTTTGGAAGTTCCTACTGGGAGAGTTGAGGCCACATGCTATTCCAACAGCTGCCAGAGACCTTTTTGGCTTTCTCGGTGAAAGGGGAGACCCTATCATCCATCAAGATCTTCAAAGAAAGATTCCTTTTCTCTGATAGGAAGGATGATTGAATACCATGTAATTAAAAGTAATAGCATCAACCTTGACAAGTATCTACTACTTGGGAGTCAACAACCCTCAGCTGTGAGAAAAATGTCATGTACTCAGGCTGCCCACAGTCTTCCTGGGTTCAGGTTGGCTTGAGGTGGAAAAGGGACATCTATATTGAAATCTACCTGAGAGGCATCCTGTCCAGATCAATGTGGGTGGCCAAAATCAGCTGGAATCACAGCTGCTGGAAAGGTGACTGGGAGAAGTGTGAGGAGGTATAGTAGAGGAAGAACAGCCAAAGTTATGGGATCCTGAAGCAGCATCTCGCCTGCAGTGAGTTACAGAATATCTCAATAATGCCCTCAGCCATTAGCAGCACTGCAGCTGGTGAACAGAAAGGGAGAAAGAGGATGCAGGCATTTCAGAATGATCATGGCTATGGATTTTATTACAAATATTGAATCGTACAAACCCATTCAATTATCCTTGAAAGGGATAGTGTCAGCCATGTCACCCAGATAGCTTTATTTATTCATTTTCTTGAAGAAAATGGCTCTATAATTTTATTAAAATGACATATGCCATCATTAAGAATTCAAACAATATAAAAAGGTCCGTGTCAAAAGTAAACTATTGCCCTCTGGAAAAAATAATTAATGTTTGGTGAATAATTTGTGAATATTACTTAGACATCTCTATCCATATATATTGCTAAAACAATAGCTATATAACTAGAAATAATTTTAGAAAATGCTAAATATGTAATTTAAAAATATTATTTTTTGAATGAAACTCAAGAAATAATATTTGAAAGAGTTACTAAACTTCAGGTATATCTTTCTTCACTCATAAAAATTTGGGGGATAAATTTTAAAATTGATGTGTCATGCAATACAGTAAAGTTTAATAAAATTTTACAAGTAAACATACTTTTTATTGACAATAGACATTATAATAAAGCTTGATGCATTTTTATAAACAAATATACCCACATAACTACAATCCAGATCAAAATTTAGAACATCTCCAGCCTCCCAGCCAGTATTGTGCTCCCACGAGTAACCCACCATTCTAACTTCTAGCACCAAAAATTAGTTTTGCTTGTTTTTGAACTTCAAATAAATGAAATTGTACAGTGCATATTTTTTGTGTCATTCTTTTGCATACCATTAGCATCTCTGAGACCCATTCACATTGTTGAATGTAGCAATAATTCAGTCTTTTTCATTACTATACACATTCCTATTGCATAACATACTACAATTAATTTATTCATCCTACTGCTGGTAGACATTGGGATGGTTTCTAGTTTTTGCCTCTTATAGATAAAATTGCTTCAAACATTATTTTATGTTGTTTGTGCACATATGCACTCATTTTGTTGGTCATATACCTAAGAGTGGAATTGCTGGATTGTAAGGCCTATATACGTCCAACTTTAGCAGATACTGCCAAAGAGTTTTACAAAGTGGCTGTACTGCTGTACATTTCCATTAGCAGTGTGAGTTTTGGCTGGTCCACAACTTTACCAACATATGGTAATTTTGAAAAGGCATCCTAATAAATTGTAGTGTTATCACATTTTGGCTTCATTTCTATAATCAAAGTTGTTGAATATCTTTTCATGTGCTTATTTGTTATTTAGATGCTGTATTTTTTAAAAGTCCCTTTTCAAGTCTTTTGCCCAGTTTTAAAATTGGATTGTTTTCTTCATTTCTTTTTTAAGATTTATATATTCTGAGTATAAGTTATTTGACAGAGTTGAATTCAAATGTCTTTTCATATAACCTTTTGAAATGTCATCTTCATACAATTTTATAAAACCTGAGATTTAACTAACCCATTTACAGTTAAAAAAGATAGAGCTACCAGGGTAAAATGATTTGTCCAGGATGCTAAAGTAGGTTACAGATAA
>NW_016814920.1:0-3237 GCF_001698545.2 Rhinopithecus bieti | reverse complement strand
ACTCTATGATACAAATACACACATCAGAAAACCGTTTGTCGAAAAGCTTCTCTCCAATTTTTGTCTAAGGTTATTTCCTTTTTAACCATAGGCCTCTATGAGCTGTGGAATATCCCTTTGAAGATTCCATACATTGTTACCAAATGGCTCCCTGAAAAGAATCGTTTAACTCTGTAAGATGAATTCACAAATCCCAAAGCAGTTTGTCAGAAAGCTTCTTTCTAGTTTTTGTCTGAGGATATTTTCTTTGTCACCCTAAGCTTCAATGCACTCCAAAATATCTCATAGCAGATTCCAAGAAAACACTGTTAGCAAACTGATCAATGAAAAGAACAGTGTAACTCTGTGAGATGAGATCACATATCACAAAGCAATTTGTCCAAAAGCTTCTCTTTTGTTTTCATCTGAGGATACTTCCTTTGTCACCAGAGGCTTCAATGCACTCCAAACTATCCTATTGAAGATTCCACAAAAACGTTGTTAGCAAACTGCTAAATGAATAGCGTGGTGTAACTCTGTGACTTGAATTCACACATCACCAAAGCCTTTCTCAGAAAGCTTCTTTCTAGTTTTTATCTGAGCATATTTCCTTTGTCACCATAGGCTTCGATGTTATCCAAAATATCTCTTCTCAGATTCCCCAAAAACAATGCTACCAAATTGATCCATGAAAAGAATTGTGTAACTCAGTAACATGAATTAACACATTACAAAGTGGTTTTGAAGAAAGCTTCTTTCTCGTTTTTATATGAAGATATTTCCTTTTCCACCATAGGCTTCAATGCGCTCCAAAATACCCCTTCCCAGACACCACATAAACAGTGATGCCAAGTGCTCCCTCAAGACAAACTTTTAGCTCTATGAGATGAATGCACACATCACAAAGGAGTTTCTCTGAAAATTTCTCTCCAGTTGTTACCTGAAGAAATTTCTTTTTTCACCTTAGGCCTCCATGCGCTCCCAATTATCCCTCTGCAGATTCCACAAAAACAGTGCTAACAAACTGCTCCATGAAAGGAATGATGTAACTCTATGAGATAAATTGACTCATCACAAAGCAGTTTCTCAGGAACCTTCTTTTAGTTTTATCTGAGGATATTTCCTTTTCCACCATAGGCTTCAATGTGCTTCCAAATATCTCTTCTCAAACACCACAAAAACAGTGATACTGAAGTGCTCCCTCAACAGAAACTTTTAGTTCTATGAGATGAATGCACACATCACAAAGAGTTTTTCAGAAGACTTCTCTCCAGTTTGTACCTGAAGAATTTTCTTTTTTCACCTTAGGCCTCTATGCACTCCCAAATATCCCTCTGCAGATTCCACAAAAACAGTGCTGCAAACTGCTCCATGAAAAGAAAGGTGGAACTCTCTGAGATGAGTTAACCCATCACAAAGACGTTTCTAAGAAACCTTAATTTCTAGTTTAAATCTGAGTATATTTCCTTTTTCACTGTAGACTTCAATGTGTTCCTAAATATCTCCTCTCAGATAGCATAAAAACAGTAGTGCCGAACTGCTCAATCAACAAAGAAGTTAAACTCTCTCAGATGAATAAACATAACAAACCATGTCTCGAAAAGCTTCCCTCTAGTTTTATCTGAAGTTATTTCCTTTTCACCATAGTTCTCTGGGAGCTCCAAATATACCTTTGCAGATTACATATAAACAGGGCTACCAAACTGCTACATGAAAAGAATCATGTAAGTCTGTGAGATGTAATCACAAATCACTAGCAGTTTCTCAGAAACCGTCTTTCCAGTTTTTGCCTGAGGAAATTTCCTTTGTCACTGTAAGCGTCAATGCACTCCAAAATATCCCATTGCAGATTCCAAGAAAACAATGGTAGCAAACAGATCAATGAAAAGAACAGTGCTACTCTGTGAGATGAATTCACACTTCCCAAAGCGGTTTCTCAGAAAGCTTCTTTCTGGTTTTTATCTGAGGATATTTCCTATGTCAAAATAGGTTTCAATGCGCTCCAAATTATCCTATTGAAGAGTACATGAAAACATTGTTACCAAACTGCTCAAGGAAAAGAGCGTTGTCATTCTGTGAAATGAATTCACACATCACAAAGCAGTTTCTCAGAAAGCTTCTTACTAGTTTTAATCTGAGAACATTTCCTTTTTCACTATAGGCCTCAATGCACTCCCGAAAATGCCTTTGCAGATTGCACAAAAGCAGTGCTGGCAAACTGCTCCATGAAAAGGAAGGTGGAACTCTGTGAAAGAAATCACACATCACAAAGAACTTTCTCAGAAAGCTTCTTTCTAGTTTTTATCTGAGGATATTTCATTTGTCACCATAGGCTTCAATGCAATCCAAATTATCCCTTCTCAGATTTCCCAAAAAGAGTGCTACCAAACTACTAATCATGTAACTCTGTGAGATGAATTAGCACATTACAAAGCAGTTTCTCAGAAAGCTTCTTTCTAGTTTTTATATCAGGATATTTCCTTCTCCACCATAGGCTTCAATGTGCCCAAATATCCCTTCCCAGACACCACAAAACAGTGATACTGAAGTACTCCCTCAAACAGAAACATTTACACCTATGAGATGAATGCAAACTTCACAAAGGAGTTTCTCAGAAAGCTTATCTTCCGTTTTCTACCTGAAGAATTTTCATTTTTCATGTTAGGCCTCTATGCGCTCCGAAATATCCCTCTGTCGATTCCACAAAAACAGTGCTCCCGAACTGTGCATTGAAAAGAAAGGTTTAACTCTGTGAGGTAAATTCACCCATCACAAAGTTGTTTCTCAGGAAACTTGTTTCAAGTTTTTATCTGAGTATATTTCCTTTATCAGCATAGGATGGAATGCAATCCAAAGTATACTTTCTCAGATTCCACAAAAACAGTGTTAACAAACTGCTCCATGAAAGGAAATTGTAACTCTGTGTGATGAATTCACAAATTAGAAAGCAGATTCTCAGAAAGCTTCTTTCTAGTTTTTATCTGAGTATATTTCCTTTTCCACCATTTGTTTCAATGGGCTCACAAATATCCCTTCTCAGATGCCACAAAAGCAGTGAAGCCAAAGTGCTCCCTCAACAGAAACGTTTAGCTCTATGAAATGAATGCACACATCATAAAGTAGTTTCTCAGAAAGCTTCTGTCCAGTTTTTACCTGAAGAATTTTCTTTTTTCACCTTAGGCCTCAATGTGCTCCCAAATATCCCTCTGCAGGTTCCACAAAACAATGCTACCAAACTGCTCAATGAAAAGAAAGATA
>NW_016814919.1:0-381 GCF_001698545.2 Rhinopithecus bieti | reverse complement strand
TGGTGGTGGTGATGGTGGTGGTGGTGATGGTGGTGATGGTGATGGTGGTGGTGGTGGTGGTGGTGATGGTGAGGATGGTGGTGATGATGGTGGTGGTGATGGTGGTGGTGATGGTGGTGATGGTGGTGATGGTGATGGTGGTGATGGTGATGATGGTGATGGTGGTGATGGTGATGGTGATGGTGGTGGTGGTGATGGTGGTGATGGTGGTGGTGGTGATGGTGATGGTGGTGATGGTGAGGTGGTGGTGATGATGGTGGTGGTGATGGTGATGTGGTGATGGTGGTGATGGTGGTGATGGTGGTGGTGATGGTGATGGTGGTGATGGTGGTGATGGTGGTGGTGGTGGTGGTGGTGATGGTGATGGTGGTGATGGTGATG
>NW_016814918.1:0-776 GCF_001698545.2 Rhinopithecus bieti | reverse complement strand
TTATTTTGAGATATGTTCCATCAATACCTAGTTTATTGAGTTTTAGCCCAAAGGGGTGTTGAAAAAACTACCTTAAATTTCATATTGGACCAAAAAAACAACCCGTGTAGCCAAGACAATCCTAAGCATAAAGAACAAAGCTGGAGGCATCATGCTACCTGACTTCAGACTATACTACAAGGCTACAGTAATTAAAACAGCATGGTACTAGTACTAAAACAGATATGTAGAACAATGGAAAAGAACAGAGGCCTCAGAAGTAATGACACACATCTACAACTATCTGATCTTTGACAACCCTCACAAAAACAAGTAATGGGGAAAGGATTCCCTATTTAATAAATGATGTTGGGGAAACTGGCTAGCCATATGCAGAAAACTGAAAAACTGAAACTGAAAATTGAAACTGGACCCCTTCCTTACGTATTTTACAAAAACTAACTCAAGATGGATTAAAGACTTAACATGAGACTTAAAAACATAAAAACTCTAGAAGATAACCTAGGCAATAACATTCAGGACATAGGCATAGGTAAAGACTTCATGACTAAAACACCAAAAGCAATGGCAACAAAAGCCAAAATTGAAAAGCAATGGCAACAAAAGCCAAAATTGACAAATGGGATCTAATTAAACTAAAGAGCTTCTGCACAGCAAAAGAAACTATCATCAGAGTGAACAGGCATCCTATGGAATAAGACAAAATTTTTGCAATCTATCCATCTGACAAAGGGCTAATATCCAGAATCTACAAGGAACTTAAACAAATTAAAAAA
>NW_016814917.1:0-2393 GCF_001698545.2 Rhinopithecus bieti | reverse complement strand
AATATCCAAAAGTAAAAACTAGAAAGAAGCTATTTGCGAAATTTCTTTGTGATGTGTGAATTCAGTTCACACAGTTAAACCTTACTTTTGATTCAGAAATTTGGAAACATTCTTTTTCCAGAATCTGCAGAGGCACATTTCGGATCCCACTGAGGCATGTGGTGAAAAACAGAATATCCAAAAGTAAAAACTAGAAAGAAGCTATTTGTGAAATTTCTTTGTGATGTGTGAATTCAGTTCACACAGTTAAACCTTACTGTTGATTCAGCAGATTGGCAACACTCTTTTTGTACTATCTAACAATGGAAATGTCTGAAGTGACTGAGGCCTATAATGAAAAATTCAATATCCCATGAGATAAACTAGAAATACATTATCTGTGAAACTGCTTTATGATGTGTTGATAAGCTCAGAGAGTTAAGCCCACCTTTTCATTCAGCAGCTTGGAAACATTGTTCTTGTAGAATATGCTAAGGAACGTTTGGGATCCCATTGAGACTTACAGTGAAAAACTGAATATCCCCAAATAAAAACTAGAAAGAATCTATCTGTGAAACTGTTTTCGATGTATTGATTCAACTCACGGTGTTAAGCCTTTCTTTTATTTGGCAGGTTGGAAACACTTTTTGCAGACTATGAATGGACGTTTGTGAATCCACCAAAGCCCACAGTGAAAACCAAATATGCTGCAATAAAAACCAGAAAGAAGCTATCTGGGAAACTGTTTTGTGATTTGTAGGTTCAGCCCACAGAGTTAAACTTTCTTTGATTCAGCATTTTGGAAACACTTTTTTTGTAGAATCTGTGAAAGGACATTTCTAGGCACAGTAAGGCCTATAGTGAAAATGGAATATCTTGTGATAAAACTGGAAAGGAGCTATTTGTGAAACTTCTTTGTAATGTGTGGATTCAGCTCACAGAGTTAATCCTAAGCACTCTTAATGTATAATCTACATTAAAAAAAATTCAGAACACACTGAAGCTTATAGTGAAAACCCGAATATCCTGTGATAAACACAGGAAAGAAGCTCTCTGTGAGCTTTCTTGTGTGCATTCAGCTCACAAAGTTAAACCTTAGTTTTGATTCAGCAGTTTGGAAGCACTGTCTTTGTTAAATCTGCCAGAGGACAGTGAAAAACAGTATATTACACAAGAAAAGCATAAGGAAGCTATCTGTGAAGCTGCTTTGTGATGTGTGCACTCAGTTCACAGACTTAAGTCTTACTTTTGATTCCGCTGTTTGGAAACATTCTTTTTGTGTAATCTGCAAAGAAACATTTAGGAGCCCTTTGAGGTCTACAGTGGTAACTGAATACTCTGAGATAATAACTAGAAAGAAGCTATCTGTGAAACCACTTTGCAATGTGTGCATCCATCTCACAGAGTTAAACCTTACTTTCGGTTCAGCAGGTTGGAAACATTCTTTTAGCAGAATGTGTGAAGGGATATTTCAGTGGGCATTGACACCTATAGTGAAAACAAAATATCCCCAACAAAACTAGAAAGAAGGTATATGTGATACTGCTTTGTGATGTGTGGACTCAGCTCAAAGAATTAAATCATTCTTTCAATTCAGCCTTTTGGAAAATCTATTTTGTATAATCGGTAATGGGTCATTTCAAGGTATAGTAAGGCCTGTAATGAAAACTGAATATCCCATGAAAAGAACTAGAAAGAAGGTATGTGTGAAACTGCTTTGTGATGTGTACATTTACCTCTCAGAGTTAAACCTTACTTTTAATTCAGCAGTTTTGAAGCATTCTTTTTGTGGAAACTGCAAAAGAACATTTTGGGCTTCCAAAAGAGTGTTTCCGAAATGCTGAATCAAAAGAAAGGTTTAACTCTGCGAGCTGAATGCACACATCTCAAAGCATTTTGACAGATAGTTTCTTTGTAGTTTTTCTTGCAGGATATTCAGTTTTTCACTATGGAGCTAACTGTACCTTGAAATGTTCTTTCCCAGATTCTACAGAAAGAGTGTTTCCAAACTACTGAATCAAAAGTAAAGATTCACTCTTTGAGCTGAATGCACACTTCACAAAGCAGTTTCACAGATAGCTTCTCTCTAGATTTTATTGTGAGATATTCCATTTTTCACTATAGGTCATAATGCGATACAAAATGTCCATTTGCAAAATCTACAAAAAAAAAGATATTTATAACCTGCTGAATCAAAATAAAGTTTAGCTCTGTGAGCTGAATGAACAGATTTATCACGTAATGGTTGTTTTTTCACTATAGGCCTCAGTGGGCTCTGAAATGCCCCTTACAGATTCTACAAAAAGAGTGTTTCTAAAGTGCTGAATCAAAAGAAAGGTTTAACACTGTCAGCTAAATCCACACATCCAAACGTAGTATCACAGATAGCTTCTTTTCAGTTTTATCAGTGGATA
>NW_016814916.1:0-637 GCF_001698545.2 Rhinopithecus bieti | reverse complement strand
TAAACTTCTAACTGGATTTCGCAAGCTCTTTTTTTTTGGAAGAGAGATGGTGGAAAGAGTGAAAATGGATCTGTGATATTCTACCCAGATCTTGGAGAAACACAAGTTTAGGGTATACGAATCCGGATCAGATTTCTCTAGACCCTCTGCTGGTGTCAGAGACTCTCAAGTCTCTGCTCCTCACATCCTTGCCTTCCACATCTGCCCTTTTAAAATCCTTTCAAGGAACATTGGCCTGGCTCAGACAATATTGGCCTTTACAAGGACGACCATGGGTAATGCAGACGGCATTGTTCAGAGAGGGCCGTCTGAGCTGCCCAGGTGATGGGGGCAACTGGGGTTGTCACCCAGGGACTAGGACCAAACGCTGCGTGTCCCTGCCCTGGGACCACTTGAGGACAGGCCTCCCAGGTGGCAGAGAGGCTGCATTCCACCAGGTGGTGCTGCCTTCTGTTGCCAACCATGGCCCCCAAAGCACAACTTGTTTCTGTTTTTTTTTTTTTCCCCTGAAGCAAAGGAATTCATTTTATTCTTGAATTGTTCTACACACACACACAAAAGTCATCTCTTTTTTTGTCCTCAAAAAGTGTAAGTTTATTATTATTTTAAAAATTTGTTATTTCGGCCGGGCGCGGTT
>NW_016814915.1:0-5135 GCF_001698545.2 Rhinopithecus bieti | reverse complement strand
CCCTGGGTGGTGGCGGACGCCTGTAATCCCGGCTACTCGGAAGGCTGAAGCAGGAGAACCACTTGAACCCAGGAGGCGGGGGTTGCAGTGAGTCGAGATCACGCCATTACATTCCAGCCTGGGGAACAGAGTGAGACACTGTCTCACAAAAAAAAAAAAAAAAAAAAGCCTATTCCAAAAGAAAAATAATGAAAATATTTATTTCTTGGGACATTTCCCGGGTCAGGTTCCACCCAGATTCGCCTCCTACTGGCCTTGATAACGCACTGACTCCACCCTTGGCCTCAGGTCACTGTCGGAGCCTTTGGCCCATATGCGCATGCCTACTCCGAGGTCAGGCGGCCACTCCCGGAAGTCTCTCGTGCTCCGGCGGTGGGCTGGGTGCGTGTTCCTCATGGTCACCGGCGTATTTCTTGTAGGCTTTTAGGACTCTGGACTTCACTTCTCACAGGTGCCTGCGGCCCTGACTGTTCCATCTTGGACTACATATTCCACGGGTGACAGAGAAATCTTGGACCTCTGGCTCCATCTCCCGGACCTCTGGCTCTGTCTTCCTGACCTCTGCGCTGCCCCTGACCTGGTCCCACCTGAGGAAGAAGGCGGTGCAGGTCTCTGCGGGAGCTTCTGCCGTCCCAGCCCGCAATCTACGTGGGACCCTGCGTGGCGGTGAGAGTGGGCTTGCTTGGGCGGGGGCTGAGCTTTTCTCTGGCCTCCTCAGGCCCGGGGGTGTTAGAGCTGCGGAGGAGGGGGCTCATCTCTAGGGAGACAGGTGGGGAACGTCTCCTTTGTGACGTTGGGACTGAGAAGGGTGCGTGAGTTTCTTGTGTGACTGGGACATAGAGTGAGTGTCCTTTGCAAAGCCTGCTTTGCTGTAGCTCTGTGGTGTCACTGACCGTGGGTCCAGAGTCTCAGTTTCCCTGTCTCCTCTGAGCCTAGTATGACTGCCACAGAGAAATGATGGAAGCGGGAAATCAGATAATGAGCTTTAGATGAAGTTTCCCAGTGAGAAGAAACAGATAGGATGGGAAGCTTAGAGCAGGAGGAATTGCCCTAAAAGCGATGTCATAGACTCTGTTAAAGAAAAAAATGTTCAGTCACACTTGTTAAAGCATGCAAAGGAAGACTTGATTCAGGATCATCGTGATAGATATTGAAAGCACAGCAGTGAGATTTTGCAGTGGGTACAAGAGATTGGGTTCAACTCCAAATTCAGCATGAACGAGTGAGAATTTATAGTCAAGGAGCAGGTTAGGGATCACCGGATGACAAAATACTAAGGAAATGTCTGGGATAAGTAGGGTTCTGGCTAAATGCACCTGTTGGGATTCTTTTTGGAGAGAACTGGGTGATAAGACATCATCACTTGGGGATGGTGGGGGATGAAGATAGGGGGGCAGAGGATTCCTGCTAAACTGGCTTAGAAGGGGTCTTTGCTATTTTTGGTTTTTACAGTGAAGTGGACAGATGGGCCCAGGAGAAGGTGTAAGAGCCTGAGTAAAGTTTGGTCAGGCAGAGTTTGTGTAGGACTCCTTCCTAGAAGGCTTGTACACTCTGCCCCCATCTCCCGATTCTTGGAGTTTCATTTCCGTGTTTAAGATACCGGCCTTCTTGAATTCTGACCCCAGGAACCTGCAGTGAAGGATGATTGCAGATTCCACCCACCATATTCCTTCTGGTTATGTGTATGAAATTATGCACCTGTAGCCTTGGAGTGAGAAACAAACACTATTTTAAGGTGTTTTTGATCATTCCGTTTTGGACTTCTTTAGATCAAAAGCAACAGGAATATGAAGTCAGTTATGATGTGTCCTTGCAAATGAAGGAAGTGAGCCTGAGTGTAAGTGTTTCTGAAATAGGAATTCTTAGTCATTGGGTCCATTGTCTGTTTTTATGGGCATACAGGGCACAACAATCCCCTTGAAGCTCTATATACATGTTTGCTCATTTGCATTTTTCCAAGGTTCCATCGTCCAAATTATTTAGACTTGAGCTTTAGATCTGGAATCAGAGGGTTATACCTTTGAATGGTTTTGCAGAAAACTAGTGATCAAGATTATGAGAAAAGTTAAGAAAATCATACAACATCGGTGGGATTGGACATTATATTGATAATAAAATATATGTTTTTAAAGAATTTGTGAATAGCTGCATACCAGGTATCAGAAAAACAAAACATAATAAGAATTTGTCATTCATGGAAAATGCCTATGATCTCACCTTCAATAGGATTCATAGTTGTAGGTCGCAGTTCTCAAAACTATCTATGCAGTCCATTTTTTAAAATGGAAGTTCACAAAACCTTTTGCAAGGATTGTATCTAATATGACCATTTAACTTGTTTTCAGAAATGAATAGAAGGGGCGAGGCCATTTTTATTGAAGTTCTAATATATGCGCAAAATCATGTGGTCTGTTTTCTGTATCTTTTCTCATTAAATGTGCAAAGGCCATTTCCCTGTTAATTAAGGGAAGAATCTTTATAGTGAAATGTTTCTAATTATGTAGAAGTGGTGCAGGTAAAGTTGATTCAAGAAAACACAATGTTACATGGTTCTGTCACATTGATTTTTTTAAATTCTAGGCCTAGTATTTAGGTTTCTTTTAATGACAAAAATGTACCCTGGTCCCATAATGATAGTTTTGAAAGTTTAATACTTTGAAATGTATTGCTATTCTATTTGTAATGATGGAATTAAGGCAGGCTCATTGCAAAAATGTCATTACCTAAGGAAGTTATGAAGAAGACAGAATAACCCCAAGTCCCCCCTGCCCAGAGAAAATCACTTAAAAAATGTTGGTGTATGTGTTTCTGATTTTCATGTATGAGCATTTGTGTGTAGTTTTGTCATTGCAGAAGAGAATTAATAGAGACACAAAGACTCCAACTGTTAGTTTGAAAATGGAATTTACCTTAATTGTTGCTGTTAAACCAAAATTATGGTATGATATTGCTTTGGACTGAGCTTCTGCACTAGGCTTCAACAGACCAGACCAAACCAAAATGAAGTCACTCATGCTAAATGCCACATTATCACACTGAAATTTTAAGGGGGCAGATAAATCTCAAAAGAAACCTGTTTTTCCTGAAAACAGGAGATTCCAGTCTAAATAACTTGATGTTCACCAATCCTTATTTTTATTTTTATTAAAAAAATTTTTTTAAGTGTTCCTCTCACCTCAGCCTGCCATGCAGCTGGGACTACAGACATGTGTCACCAGGCCTCAGTTCTTTTTTCTCTAGTTCTGTTATTTGTTCGTATCTTACACAAAATCCACTGTGTTGCAGAAGGGCTCTCATTCTGTTTTATACAATGGAGGCTGCCTCATTTGTGAATCCCAAATAAAAGCTCATGAGATCTATAAGTCAATTTATTGTAACTTTGTCTTTTGACATGGGTTTCCATGTATCTGTGCATCTTAGGAGGAGAGGGAAGTACCAGGGACCACCTGAGGTGAAAAACAGTCACGTATTTACACCTTTTCGATATTGAAAACGTCATCTAACACTCAAGAGGGCACATATTAGGAAGTAAGATATCCTCCCAGAGTTAATATTTTATGCTGGGCTCATGTCTGTAAAATCCCAGCTCTTTGGGAGGCTGAGGTGAGTGGATAGCTTGAGCCCAGGAGTTTGAGACCAGCCTGGGAAACATGGCGAAACCCCGTCTCTATAAAAAATACAAAAATTAGCTGGGTGTGGGAGTGCTTGCCTATAGTCCCAGCAACTTAGGGGGCTGGGGTGGGCGGATCGCTTGAGCCCAGGAGGAGGCACAGGCTGCAGTAAACTGTATTTGCGCCACTGCACTCCAGCTTCAGCCACAAAGTGAGACCCTGTCTCAAAAAAAAAAAAAAAAAAAAAGAATGAATAATTTAGAGATGCAAGATTACTTCAGAGAAAGAGAGCAGTAATGTATGATTTCCAGGTGTCTTGCAAGTATGAATAATATTTCCAAAGATAGCTTAAATACTGTAAAACATAGGTATTGTAATATTTACAAGTATTTACATAAATGCCCATTTTTGCAGAAAAATAAGGTCCACTATCATTAATTTAGCACTGTATTGGATCCTGTGCATTGAACATGTATATGAGGCTGTAGGGTGTTTTCCTTGTTTTCTGTAACATCCAGGGAGTAAGGAAAGGGGCATTTTCTCCTTAACTATCTGAAAATCTTTTTTGCTGTTGTTTTTAAAGCTAAAGGTTTTTTTTTTTTTTTTGGAAGATCAATATTTTCTCATAGGTGAGCCTTGAAATTTGTAAAATTGGAATTATAAGAAAGAGAAACCTACAAAGCGCAAACTGTAAGTAAAACAAGAAACAACAGAATTAAGTTCCTTTTATAATAGTAGATGAATGGACAGGTGGACATTTTTATCTTCAGTGATGAGACATTATTATGCTAGCTATCATGTACTTGTTTCTATGGATTATCTTGATTAATCTTCAGAACTGATGTGTAGTGAGATGGGGAAACAGAGACACCAAGCTGTTAACATCTCACAATGCAGAGCTCAGTATCACTTCCTTAGAGGCCGACAAGACAGCCTGTTTCCTTAATTTTACCAGGATACCACTTAATTTATGCATAGATTTTTATATCTTTTTTTTTTTTTTTTTAAGGAGACAAGGTCTTGCTCTGTTGCCTAGGCTGCAGTACAGTGGTGTGAATACTGCTTACTGCAGCCTCAACCCCCTGGGTTCAAGCAATCCTCGTGCCTCAGCCTTCCAAAGTGTTGGGATTAAAAACCTGAACCACCACACCTGGCCTAAGCCTGTCTTCTTTACTGAGTAATTCATCCTTGATAGTATTTTTCATCGATTATATAATTTAACATCAATCTTATTAGTAATGGCATAAGGTTGGGTGCGGTGCCTCACACCTGTATTCCCAGCACTTTAGGAGGCCGAGGTAGGTGGATCACCTGAGGTCCAGAGTTCGAGATCAGCCTGACCAACATGGAGAAACCCCATCTCTACTAAAAATACAAAATTAGCCGGGTGTGGTGGCACATGCCTGTAATCGCAGCTACTCGGGAGACTGAGGCAGAGAATTGCTTGAACCCGGGAGATGGAGCTTGCAGTGAGCCGAGATTGTGTCACTGCACCCCACCATGGGGGTAAGAGTGAGACTCATC
>NW_016814914.1:0-2506 GCF_001698545.2 Rhinopithecus bieti | reverse complement strand
GACTGGTAAAATTTGTTGAATTTCTCTATTTAATTTTTTTATTTCAGTTTTATACTTTAAAGCTCCAGAATTTGTGGCTCCTTTTATAGTTTTCTTTATTGATATTTTATTTTGTTCACTTATTATTTTCTGATTTTCTTATTTGGTTGTTCAGGTTTTCCTTCAATTATTTGAGCAGGTTTAAAACATTTTTTAAAATAATCTTTTGCCAGTAATTACAATTTTAAAGATATTTTTAGGGATGGTAGTTGTTAATTTATTTTGTTCTATTAAATATGTCTTATTTCCTGTTTCTTTGTATGCCTTGTGATTTTTTTGTTAAAAAACGGACGCTTGAATATTACAGTGTGATTCTGGAAATCAAATGTTCCTGCTTCTCAGGATTTGCTCATTTGTAATTATTGAAAGCTGTAGTAAACTCTTGGTATAATGACTTTTCTCTACTGTTTTTCAGCAAATATATTTGTTGCATATATTGTGAATAAAGTTTTAACATTTGTCTTTCAGTTTCCCCAACAGGATACCTCCAGATATGAAAGGAAACTCATCCATAGCAAGCTGAGAAATGAGTTTAAACAACTGACACTTTGGAACAACATATTTGACACTTGTGAGGTCCACCAGTTGTGGCTTAATCAAGAAATCCATTTGCACAAGAGAGTTAATTTGTAGAAAACAGAAGACTAAAAGTTGGTTAATCAAATGTGTTTTATAATCACATCTATGAGAGAAGAATCCACTTATGACTTCTGGAAATATCAAAATGTGAAGTGACTAAATAACTGACATGCCAAGGAATTTATATTCTCTTCTTCTTCTACACACTAGGGGAGAAAATAGTAAAAACTAGCATAATTGTGTGGCAAGATATCCATGAAATAATATTTTGAAAATTAAAATATGGATTTAAAATAAGACAAATGGATGCGTGTTTTAGATGTGTATGCCTAAAAGATGGATACTGTGATTATCTAATGGCTTTCTTGAAGAACAGATGTTAAATGTGAAGGGTCTCCCTCCTTAGTTAATATTCATATCACATTGTTTGAGCTGCCACATGTAAACAATATAAACATTAAGCCAACTGGTCCTCTGCCTACTGCTGACATGGCAGAAAATATCTAGGAGGTAGTCAGAGGGGCATATGTATACCTGCTAGGTGGCCTGGTTCTCCGACAGTCGTGCAAGTATTGCTAAATTTGTTTTACTCCTGGGAATTCAAGCTTCTATTTCAGATTCCTAATCCATGGCAATTAATTATCTTCTTCAAATACCCAAAGCAATTTATGTTGCTTAACATATAATAAAGTTAAGTCCATTATTATTACTGTTTTATAATTGAGAAGACTAGAGTCTGGATTATTTAAGCCACCAAAATCACACAGTCAGTCAATAACAGAGCCCATGATTAAAATTCTGTCTGTCCCCAGATTTGTGTTCTTCAGATAATGACATTTCTGCACAGTTATTAATCTGAGTAAACAGAGTCCATAGTGAATTATTAGCTGATTTCAGGAGATTCCATGCAAATAAAAGTCTTTCTGTCATTTCATGTTCTGCCAGTCTACATGAATACAAATCAGAGCAATAGGCAGTTTATTTAAAAATATTAAAAGTAATAGAAGGTTGAATGGAAGGATGAATGGATGGATTTATTAAGAGACAGATAATAGATAAATTGATGAGAGAAACACAGAGAGAAAGATAAAATAAAATTAACCACACTAATAAAAGTATGATTTGGTATATAACAGAAAAAGTTCTTTAGTTTGTGTGTGTGTGTGTGTGTGTGTGTGTAGGTGTTCTGTCATAAAAACACAATTATCTAAAACATAAAGTCTCAATCTTTTCTTAAGAAATATTTTAATTTAGGCTGGTTACAACTGTGAATTAAATTTTATTTTTATATTTTAGTTTGATTTTTATCTTTTTTAAGATGGAGCATCGCTCTACTGCCCAAGCTGGAGTGTGGTGGTGCAGTCTTGGCTTACTGAAACCTCTGCCTGCCAGGTTCAAGCGACTCTCCTACTTCAGCCTCCCGAGTAGCAATTTTTGTATTTTTAGTAAAGACGGGGTTTCACCATGTTGCTGAGGCTGGTCTTGAACTCCTGACCTCAAGTGATCTGCCCGCCTTGGCCCCCCCAAAGGGCATGGATTATAGGTGTGAGGCACCATGCCCCACCCAACTGTGAATTAAATTTATATCTAGAAAAGGTGAGAAATATTATTAACGAAGACATTTCTTTTTTTAAATGATACTTAAGGTATACATTGTAGAAGGTGCAGGCTTGTTACATAGGTATACATGTGCCATGGTGGTTTGCTGCCCATCAACCTGTCATCTACATTAGGTATTTCTCCTAATGCTATCCCTCCCCTTGACCCCCACCCCCCGACAGGCCCCAGTGTGTGATATTTCCCTCCATGTGCCCATATGTTGTCATTGTTCAACTCCCAATTCTGAGTGAGAACATGTGGTGTTTGATGTTCTGTTTCTGTGTTAGTT
>NW_016814912.1:0-2512 GCF_001698545.2 Rhinopithecus bieti | reverse complement strand
TCTAGTTTTTATCTGAGGATATTTTCCTTGTCACCATACACTTTAATACCATCCAAATATCTCTTTTCATATTCCCCAAAAACAGTGTTACCAAACTGCTCCATGAAAGCAATGGTGTAACTATGTGAGATGAATCTGTACAAGTTCATCTCAGATTCCACAAAAACAGCAGATTCCACAAAAACAGTATTAGCAAACTGCTCCATGAAAAGAAAGATGTTACTCTGTGAGATGAATACACGCATAACAACGAAGTTTCTCACAAACCTTCTTTCTAGTTTTTATATGAGGATATTTCCTTTTTAACTATAGTTCTCAACTCGCTCCCAAATATCACATTGTAGATTCCATGGAAACACAGTTAACAAACTGCTGCATGAAAAGAAAGGTGCTCCTCTGTGAGATGAATACACACATCACAAATAAGTTTCTCAGAAGTCTTCTTTCTAGTTTTTATCTAATTATATTTCCTTTGTCAGCATAGACATCAATACGATCCAAAATATCCCTTCTCAGATTCCCCAAAAACAGTGCTAGCAAACTGCTCCATGAAAAGTATTGTGTAACTTTTTGAGATGAATTCACAAATCATAAAGCAGTTTCTCAGAAAGATTCTTTCTAGTTTTTGTCTGAGGATATTTCCTTTTCCCCCTTAGGCCTCAGTGTGCTCACGAATATTTTTTTGCATATTCCACGAAAATTTTGTTAGCAAACTGCTCCATGAACAGAATGGTGTAAACTTGTTAGGTGAATTCACATATCACAAAGGAGTTTCTCAGAGAGCTTCTTTTTGTTTTTTGTCTGAGGATATTTCCTTTGTCACCATAGGCTTCAATGCGCTCTCAAATATCCTTTTACAGATTCCTCATAAACAGTGCTACTATACTGCTCCATGAATGGAATGGTGTAACTCTGTAATATGAATTCACACATCATAAACCTGTTTCTCAGTAAGTTTCTTACTAGTTTTTATCTCAGAATATTTCCTTTTTCACCACATTCCTCCATGTGCTTCAGAATATCCCACTGCAGATCCCAGAAGTAATATGTTAGCAAACTTCTCAATGAAAGCAATGGTATAACTCTGTGAGATGAACTGACACATCACAAAGCAGTTTCACAGAAAGATGCTTTTTGGTTTTTTTCTGAGGATATTTCCTTTATCACAATAGCCATCATTGCGCTCCCAAATATCCTATTGCAGATTCCAAGGAAACAATGTTATCAAACTGCTCAAAGAAAATAACAGTGTAATTCTGTGAGATGAATTCACACATTACAAAGCAGTTTCTCAGAAATCTTCTTTCTCATTTTATCTGAGGATATTTCCTTTTCACTATAGGTCTGAAAGTGCTCATAAATATACTTTTGCAGCTTCCACTAAAAGAGTGTTAACAATCTGCTGCATAAATGAAAGTCTTACACTGTGAGATGAATACACACATCACAAAGAAGTTTCTCAGAAAGCTGATTTCTGCTTTTCATCTGAAGATATTTCCTTTGTCACCATAGGCTTCAATGCGATTGAAAATATCCCTTCTTAGATTACCCACAAACAGTGCTACAATACTGTTCCTTGAAAGGAATTGTGTAACTCTTTGAGTTCAATTCACAAATCACAAAGCAGTTTCTCAGAAACCTTTCTAGTTTTTGTCTGGGGTTATTTCCTTTGTCACATTAAGCCTTGATGATCTCTGAAATATACCATTGCAGATTCCAAGAAAAGAGTGTTAGCCAACTGCTCGTTGATAGTAACAGTGTAACTCTGAGATGAATTCACACATTACAAACCAGCTTCTGAGAAAGCTTCTTTCCAGTTTTTATCTGAGGATATTTTCTTTTTCACTATAGGCTCAATGCTTTCCCAAATATCCCTTTGCAGTTTCCAGGAATACAGTGATAGCAAACTACTCCATGAAAAGAAAGGTGTAACTCTGTTAGATGAATTCACACATTACAAAGAGCTTTCTCAGAAAGATTCTCTCTAGTTTTTGTCAGAGGATATGTCCTTTGTCACCATAGACTTGAATGAGATCCAAAATATTCCTTCTCAGATTCCTCAAAAACATTGCTACCAAACTACTCCATAAAAAGAACCATGTAATTCTGTGAAATAAATTAACACATCACAAAATGGTTAATCAGAAAGCTTCTTTCTAGTTGTTATATGAGCCTATTTCCTTTTCCACCACAGGCTTTAACGCAGTCCAAAATATCGCTTTTCAGACACCACATAAACAGTGATGCCAAAGTGGTCCCTCAACAGAAACGTTAACTCTATGAGATGAATACCCACATCACAAAGGGGTTTCTCTTAAAGTTTCTCTCCAGTTTTACCTGAAGTTATTTCGTTTTCGCCGTTGGACTCTATGTGCTCCCAAATATCCCTTTGCAGATTCCCCAAAGCAGTGTTACCAAACTGCTCAAAGAAAAGAAAGGTGTTAATTCCGTGAGATGAATTAACCCATCACAAAACAGTTTCTCACAAAGCTTCCTTCTAGTTTAAATCTAA
>NW_016814911.1:0-359 GCF_001698545.2 Rhinopithecus bieti | reverse complement strand
TGTGCGTGTGGTGTGAGTGTGCGTGTGTGTGGGTGTGCATGTGTGGGTGTGCATGTGTGTGTGGGTATGCGTGTGTGTGGGTGTGCGTGTGTGTGTGTGGGTATGCGTGTGAGTGTGCGTGTGTGAGTGTGCGTGTGCGTGTGTGGGTGTGTGAGTGTGCGTGTGTGTATGCATGTGTGTGAGTGTGCGTGTGTGTGGGTGTGCGTGTGTGTGTGTGGGTGTGTGTGAGTGTGCGTGTGTGAGTGTGCATGTGTGTGTGTGAGTGTGCATGTGTGTGTGGGTGTGCGTGTGTGTGAGTGTGCGTGTGTGTGTGGGTGTGCGTGTGTGTGTGAGTGTGCGTGTGTGTGTGTGTGTGCGTG
>NW_016814910.1:0-1294 GCF_001698545.2 Rhinopithecus bieti | reverse complement strand
TTGCATTGTACCACCAATTTCATTTTATGTTTATGAAAATAATCAAAAGAGCAAAGGGCATAATGGAAATACTCCCTTCAATATTTAAAAAAAGGAAAAAAAACACTTTTGAATCCTTGTTCATAGGCATGTACATGAAGGATTCCTGCAGACATCCATAGTGAACAAGTCTAAGGACAATAGCTTTCGTTGGCCCCCAATGGGAGGTGAGAAGAAGTAACATTAGTAACCTCAAAACAATGAGATTCCACAAACTAAAATTTTTCAATATTGCATTTTATCTTAATGTTTTGCCTGTCAAAATTATTTTACATCAAGTGATTTTTTGTAAACATTTTGTTTTGAGATAATTATAGATTAGCTGGATATTGCAAAGAAATGTATAAAGAATTTCCATGTACACTTTCTCAAATCTCCCTCAGTGTTATCCTAATACACATTTATAATTAATATCAAAACCAAGAAATTGACATTGGCACATTTTGCAGAGTGTATTCAGATTTCACATATTATAAATGTGCTCATGTGTGAGTGTGAATGTGTGTTTGTGTACCTGAATCTATGTAATTTTATTTCATAAATAAAATGTATGGGTGGGTAGCCTTGTGTAACCACCAGGAAACTCAGGATACCCAACTGTACCATTATCACAATATTACCTCATGTTATCTCTTTATACCCACACATCCACTGCCCTCTATCCCTAGCACCTAGAGATCACTAACTGATTTTCATTTATATTGTTATGCCATTTCACAAATGTTACATAAATGGAATGATGTAGTTTGTATCCTTTTGAAATTGGCTTTTTCATTCGGTGTAATTTTTGTGAGGTTCATCCAAGTTATTTGTAAGTCAATAATAGCTCATTCTTTTTTATTGCTAATTAGTATTCCATAGAATGAATATACCACAGCATGTTTAACCATTCACTCATTTAAGAACATTTGGGTGGTTTCCAGCTTTGGGCTATTACAAGTAAAACTGCTATGAACATTTGTGTACAAGTTTCTTTGTGAAAATAAGTCTTCATATCTATGACATAAATGCCCAAGAGTGCAACTGTTAGGCTGTATGGTAAATCAATTTTCATCATCAATTTTTTATGATATGTGGTTATAGCCATGCCCATTGCACCCTCAACTTGTCCAACAAGAACAGGATGAATTGGATCTAATAATATAATAAATATCCTTAAAAAGAAAATATTAGAACACACAAAAATATTCAACATATACAAAGAAACAGTGAAATGAGATAGTCAATGGAATATTAAATAAATAAAATAAGAGGA
>NW_016814909.1:0-1389 GCF_001698545.2 Rhinopithecus bieti | reverse complement strand
ACACAGTCATTCAGAAGCCACTGAGACACCAGGCAGCAGGAAGGAAGGTGGGCTGGAGCAGGCCCTGGGAAGGACCAAGGGCAAAGTAATAGCCGCAGTTATGAAATTGCATTTTCTTCTGATAAAGACTAATGTATGCCTGATAGCCTAGCAATAATCCGTAAGTTTGGTAGTTCACAACATTTTTAGAAAGCACATATGATTAACATTCAAATAAG
Source organism: Rhinopithecus bieti (assembly GCF_001698545.2). Taxonomy (NCBI): domain Eukaryota; kingdom Metazoa; phylum Chordata; class Mammalia; order Primates; family Cercopithecidae; genus Rhinopithecus; species Rhinopithecus bieti. The sequence continues at coordinate 1,171 of NW_016814909.1, read as the reverse complement.
GCACTATAAAAAGTTTTATAAAGAATGAAGTGTTTACTATAATTCTTTTAAGAAACTTTGGTTCATCTTGAAAGCTCAGTGAATTTTTAAAATATCAGAAGAAAAGGAAAATAAAATTTTTTCCCCAAAATACATAAGAACTAACTTACTGGCACTTGTATTTTAAGTACCTGGAAAAAAATGGAACAGATTTTTAAAGGCAGTTAATAACAGCTTGTATGAGGGCTTGTTTCATTTGATTTGGCACCAAGTCAAGTTAAGAGTCAATATGCCATGGAAGACGCTGTCAGGTATGTCCTCCACCTCTCATACTGCCCCACTTCTACCAGACCACACAGCACGTCAGCAACCGTCCTTGCTGCCCCACTCAGAATCACTTTAGATTCCAATTTTGTTTGTTTGTTTGTTTGTTTGTTTGTTTGTTGTTTTTTTGAGATGGAGTCCTCGCTCTGCCCCCCAGGCTGGAGTGCAGTGGTGGCAATCTTGGCTCCCTGCAACTTCCGGCTCCCAGGTTCACACCATTCTCCTGCCTCAGCCTCCTGAGTAGCTGGGGCTACAGGCGCCCGCCACCACACCCGGCTAATTTTTTGTGTTTTAGTAGAGACGGGGTTTCACCATGTTGGCCAGGGTAGTTTCAATCTCCTGATCTCATGATCCACCCGCCTCGGCCTCCCAAAGTGCTGGGATTATAGGCGTGAGTCACTGCACCCAGCCTACGTTCCAGTTTTTAAGTGGCTTCTCAGATGACACCAACAAAGTTTCTTTCCCCTTAAAATAAGGTGGCAGTGAATGCTCACAGGTATCGACTTCTTTGATCAGGAACAAAGAACTCCTTCAGGAAACTCACTTACTTTCCTAGTCCTTGTTAACCTATTGTGTACATTCTTTTTATTGGCACACCTGTTTACTAATTATGATTGATTGCTATTTATGCCAAGGGAGCATTTCCCAGGTATCTCTCATCTATTTACTCACGACAAAGCGTGCTTACTTTATTTACATAGCGCCATGGGTTTTCTTTTTTCTTTTCTTTTTTTTTTTTTTTTTTTTGGCAGGGGTGGTACTATAACTTGTTATTTATCAGGGCAGATCATACATTTGGATCAAAAGAGAAACCGGCAAGTAGATCCTAAAACACATTTCTTAACCTGAGTCACATCTGAAAACATAT
>NW_016814908.1:0-1297 GCF_001698545.2 Rhinopithecus bieti | reverse complement strand
TTTTTTTTTTTTTTTTTTTTTTTTTTTGAGACGTAGTTTCGCTCTTGTTGCCCAGGCTGGAGTGCAATGGCACGATCTTAGCTCACCACAACCTCCGCCTCCCGGGTTCAAGCGATTCTCCTGCCTTAGCCTCCTGAGTAGTTGGGATTACAGGCATGCGCCACCATCCCCAGCTAATTTTGCATTTTTAGTAGAGAGGGGGTTTCTCCATGTTGGTCAGGCTGGTCTTGAGCTCCTGACCTCAGGTGATCCTCCCACCTTGGCCTCCCAAAGTGCTGGGATTACAGACATGAGCCAGTGCACCTGGCCTAAAAAGGAATTTTTAGGAACTGTCTACTTCAATCAATGCTCTTTCCTGCAAAAGCAACCAACAGCAGATCAAAAAATGTTCAGGTCTCAAAATTGGACTGACCTGGGATCTAATCTTGACTCCTCAACATTTAGCTGTGTTATCTTAGTGAATTCATAAACCTTTCTGAACCTGATTCCCCCTCTGGGGCTAACAATCCCTAGCATGTCATATGGCTATTGTAAGAACAAGAGATGGAACAGAGGGAAAGGCCAAAATGTGAACTCAAATCACTGTGGGCTGGATGTGGTGGCTCCTGCCTCTAATCTCAATGTTGGGACAGCTGAGGCAGGAGTATCACTTCAAGCCAGGATTTGGAGACCAGCCTGGGCAACACAGCGAGATATCTCTACGAAAAATTTTTGAGCCAGGAGCAGTCACGCCTATAATCCCAGCACTTTGGGAGGCTGAGGCAGGAGGATCGCTTGAGCCCAGGAATTCGAGACCAGTCTGGGCAACATGGCAAAACTGTGTCTACAAAAAATACACAAAAATTAACCAGGCATGAGGCTGGGCGTGCTGGCTCATGCCTGTAATCCCGGTATTTTGGGAGGCGGAGGCAGTTGGATCACCTAAGGTCAGGAGTGCAAGACCAGCCCGGCCAACATGGCAAAACCCCATCTCTGCTAAAAAAACAAAAATTAGCCAGGCATGGTGGTGGGTGCCTGTAATCCCAGCACTCGGGAGGCTGAGGCAGGAAAATCACTTGAACCCGGGAGGCAGAATTTGCAGTGAGCCGAGATTGCACCACAACACTCCAGCCTGGATGACAGAGCAAGACTCCTTCTCAATAAATAAATAAATAAATAAATTAGCTGGGCATGGTGACGTGTACCTGAAGTCCCAGCTAATTGAGAGGCTAAGATAGGATGATCACTTGAGCCCAGAAGGTGAAGGCTGCAATGAGCTCACAGGATGAGACTCTGTCTAGGAAAAAAATAAGAAAAA
>NW_016814907.1:0-2501 GCF_001698545.2 Rhinopithecus bieti | reverse complement strand
CAACTATTTAGTGAAATCATATGGATATTATTTAACTGTGATAAACAGATGATAAATTCATCTATTAGGCTAAACTTCTATTAATTCTAATGGTAAATATAATCAAACTCATTCTCTGCAAATGTTATGTATATACCTTCCATGAATAAAGGCGGTAGGGTTTCTATCTCTTTAATCTTTACATATTTTATTCTTTTCTAAGAAATCCAGTACAACGTTGGCTGGAAATTCTTATTGTTCTCTTAAATAATGGAAATGCTTTTACTGTATCATTTTAGGTATAAGTTTTCAGTCAGTTTTTTTGTAACTTTTAAGTTTTCACATATACAATTTTGAATTTTGTCAATATTGTGATGATTATATCTTTATTTTGTATTTACTGTGTTTATGCCATGAGTTATATTAATATTCTTTCTAATGTTGAACTAACTTTGCATTTCTGGGTTAAATCCAACTTGTTCATTATATATTATCATTTTATTTTTTACTAGGTTTGGGTTGCTAATATTTGCAATTATATTATGAATGAATTTGACCTGTAATTTATTCTCTTACATTGTCTTTAATTTCAGTAGCAAAGTTAGGGAGTATTGTCTCTTTTACTGTTTTCAAGGGAGTATAAATAATACTGGAATTTTGTTCCAGTATACCTCCTAGACATATTTTCTGCTTAATGGAGAAGATTTTCACTATTGATCAATTTTCATATAGAATAATTCCATATAGTTCAAGTATTTTCTTTCATTGTTAGTATTAGAAAGTTATGTTTTCTAGAAAATTTTTTCTCTTAAGTTTTCATATTTGTTGTCATAAACTACTTAACTATCCTTTAAACCTTTGATCTATTGGAAGTAATAATCACTGTTTCATCTCTTAATACTTTTGTTAATGCTTTTACTCCTTTTATTGATTTTGCTAAAGTTGTATCAATTGTGTGAGCTTTCCCTAGGAGCCAGTTTTGGCTTTGTTGATCCTATTAGATCTTTGATTTGCATTTTATTTCATTTCACTCATCTTTATTTTTTCTTTCCTTTTGCTTTCTTTGCATGCATTCTGTGGTCATTTCTCTAACTACTTAAGTTGAATACATATCTCACCATTTTGGCCGTTTTCCTTTTCTAACATAAACATTTTAGGCCATAGATCTCCTTCAAAATGCTGTTTTAGCCATATTTATCAAGTGTTAGTATGTGGGTTTCTAAAATCATTCAATTTCAAATATTTTCTAATTTCTCTTATAATTGTCTTTTCCTAAATGATAGGCTTTATTTTGATTTCCAAATGTCCACAGTTTTCTGCTGTTATTAGTGGTTTGTAACTTATTTGCCTTAAAATCAAAGAATGTATTCTGTAATAGAATTTTAAATAGAAATTGATTGAAATTTATTGAGACTTGTTATGTGATCTCGTAGGTGATCAAATTTTCTAAATGTTCCATTTGGACATTAAAAAATATGTATTATATCTTTTTGTGTATGACATTACATGGATGTCCATTAGAATAACTTGAATACTTGCCAAATATTGAAGGATGTGTTAAAATCTCCCACAATGATGGCAAATATATCAATTCTTCTTTGTAGTTCTATTAATATTTCCTCCATATGTTTTGAGGCTGTTAGGAGATGCATTCATCTTCCAGCGATGCAAATGTAATATAAGGCTATTTGAATTTAAGGTAAGCAATGAATAATTTTTTAGTATGAGTATAATTTTTTATTATGCAATATCTGGGACAGACTTATACTTAAGAAAATATGTTATTTGTCTAAAATTAAAATATAGCCAGATGTTCTGTATTTTTATTTGCTGATGATTCTGTCCATCCTCTGGAGAATTAAACCTTTTATCAGCACATAGTGGCTTCTTTATGTCTAGCTAAAAGCGATATTGACTTTCTTCTTTCTTTTCCCTTCTCTTTATCTTTCTCTTTATCTTTATCTTTCTCTTTATCTTTCCTCCTTCTCTTTATCTTTCCCTTCCACTTCCTCATCCTTTCCCACCTCCCTCTCCCCCTCCTTTTCATCCTCTTCTTTTTCACTTTCCCCTCTTATTTTTCCCACGCTCCCTCCTCCTTCCTTTGCCCTCCCCTTTTCCTCTTCTCTTCCTCTGTTGTCTGGTAAATCTTTTTTCATCATTTTCTTTTCTTTTTCTTATTTTTACTTTTAAAAATGTTATTTATGTAATTTCTCGTAGAGATCGGATTTTGTTATGTTGCCCAAGCTATTCTCAAACTCCTGACCTCAAGCAATCCTCCCACCTCAGCCTCCCAAAGTTCTGGGATTATAGGTGTGAGTCACTACCATGCCTGGCCCATCATTTTACTTTCAACTTTCTCATGTCTTTATGTTTTAGATGTATCTTTTTAAAATAATGTATAACTGGACTTTCTCAGTTTGACAATCTTTGCCTCTTAACTAGTTTATACTGTCTATAATAAAGGACATATTTGGATTTATCTCTATCTTTTATTTTCATTTTGGATTTTCTATTTCTCCTGA